>NC_133619.1:32262889-32545389 GCF_048593235.1 Sminthopsis crassicaudata | reverse complement strand
CTTGTATGCATGGATGTCTGTATAAGTATGTACATATGTGTATGTATATGAATGTGTGAGTACATATACTCAACAAATTCAAAATCATTTAGGGAAAGAGGCACCAAAAACCTAGGGCAATGTAGTTAATGATTAGAGCACTAGCTTCAAAGACAGAGACATCTTCTTCAGATCTTACCTCTGGCATTCCCTATTCTATTCCATGTGAGCTTTAGTAAGTCTCTCAATAAGTCTCTGTTTCCTCAACTGAGTTACAATAATAACACATAGTTCAGAATTACTGTATGAATTAGATTAAATAATGAAATCAAGAATTATATAGAAGTGGGACATCTTTACATTTTCTATATACATTTATCGCTCAATAATATGTAATCAATCCATAACATATTCATTATTTCTAGGCAATTTCAAAATTTTCTAACTAATCTGAGTCTATCTGGGTTCTGATGTATCTGATGATCCCAAGTCTCCATTTCAAACTCTCTATGTCCTAGGCAACTCTTTAAAACTGTAAATTATAGAAAAGGAACTCCAGAAGTTCCAAATCACTGAAGAAATCATAGACGCTATTAAAAAAAATCAACCAAACAAAACATTGAGACAACATTATAGGGCCCTGAAAGAGTTCATATTCTGTGTCCAGTAGGAGGATGGGGCAAAATTTCCAATAATTAAAACAGTTTCACCAAAATCCAATGAAAATATACTGAGCAACAAAAACCAGTGATGCAACTCTTTGCCATAAATTGAGTGACTTATTGCCTTGGGCAGTAAAGAGTCTGAGAACAACAAAATAAAAAAGTAATGGCAGCTCCTCCAGCTGTTAACGCAAACTAGAGTCATCGTCAGCTTTTTCAATGAGAAAGGAAACGGCTCCGATGTCTTCTGGGTTCCCACTTGGCAAGCAGACAACATTTTTCTCCACTGTAAGCACCTACATGCTGTGGATACCATGTTACACTGTCCTGTGGTTTGTGAGAATATCAATTCCGTCTTGTTTTATTTATGCAGAAATAAAAGATTTCCTCAGCAATTACTGGAGATGGAATATTAACCAAATGGATACAGAATTATTAGCAGTATGAATTGTGTTTCTTCATGACCCAGAAGGAGTTAAGAATAAATAGACAAGACTTTTACTCAACAGGCAACAGAGTGAACATATTAGAGATAACGTATTAGAGTGTAAAATCAGAGAAGGAGAATGGAGGGAGGGAATAAATATTTATTTATATCACAAGTACTAGGTGGCAGGCACTTTACAAATATAAACTCATTTGACCTTCATAACAACCCTGGGAGGTAGCTGCTAGTAGTATCCAATTCTACAACGGTTTTATAGTCTTTTCATTATACCTGTCATTCAATGCCATGGGGACAGTTAGGAAGTTAGGAAGGTAAAAATGGGTTAAGATGATAGATTGAAATCTGGAAAAGAGATCCAGGAGTGTCAAACTGAAAGAGAAATGAGCTTAGAAAACCACAAATTAACATGATTCATGTTGTACTATACTTTCATTTGTTAAGTACTTCCCAATTACATTTTAATCTTATTTAAACCACAGGGTTTCAAATGAGACACCTCTGATATAGTCTAATATGTAATATCACAATATGACATTACATATGATGAGATTTGTTTTGGTTTTTCTTTTTTTATGATTTCTGTCTTCATGATGTCCAAAACATATTTCTCACACTAAAAGGACTCTGCTTGTCTTAAGTAGCCCTGAAAAATCATTCCCAGTCAATGTGTCAGTATGACTGATGTGAGATCCCAAAATCAACACCTAAAATGTAAGGCTCCTACACAAAAAACTGATGGATGGTACAAATGGACATTGGTAAATCCCAAGGCAGGAAAATAGGAGAGTAGGTGGGAATGAGGGGAGGAAGGCAGATAGAGAAGAGAAAATTCACAGTTCATTATTTTGAAGGAGAATTTGTAGATTGAAATATAAAACTAATTAATAAAATTTGAAGAAATTTTTAAAAACTACTATCAATGCAAATGGATTATAATATTCTCTCAGTCAACTCAACTAATAAGTTTTTAACTAAACATGAACAATATCCTGATAGGAAACTTTTGACATTTAGACTTTACAGATCAGTTATTCCAAAGTCTGTCAATGCATATATTCCCTCCTAAATCAATACTTCCATTCCTCATAAGGACATGTCAATCAATTTCCTTGTAACTCTGATCACTATTCATTCTGATGTCTCTGCCTACTACACTTCTCGCTACTCTGCACTCTCTTAAATGCTGTGTTTTTTTTTTTTCTCTTAGTAAAAAAAATAGTTTATACCTGTTTAACTTATATTATATTACTTGCTGTCTGGGGGAGGGAAAAAATTGGAAAACAAGGTTTTGCAAAGGTGAATGTTGAAAACTATCTTTGCATATATTTTGAAAAATAAAAAAAATGCCTTGAAGGTAGGAGCCATCTTCCTTGCTTATATTTATTTAACTCCTCAATATATGTTCTAGTAGATGTTTAACACATGTTTTTTTCATTCATCCATTCAATCATTTAGCCATCCATACACACACACACACACACACACACACACACACACACATATATATATATATATATATATATATATATATACACACACACACACATACAACAACCATAGCTAGTCATCAAATCTCCTTCCTTGAGAACAGGCACTATCTCATTTTTAGCGACTGTTAAAATAGTTTGTACCTAACAGGTGCTTAATACTTAAATGAGCTATCAGATTTTTATATGATGCTGGTAATTTGGCTGCTTATAACTCTACTTCTTGAACTCTCTTTATCAATACAACATGAAATTAGTGAAACTAACATTATGACCTTTCATATATTTTCAGCAATATTTGAGTAAGTATTGGAAATGTTATTTGGAATAGATTGACTCAATTTCGTCAATCATTCCTCATAGGACAAAGTATATAAGAATATTCATTCTCGCAATTATCAATGTTGTAAAATTACCCATGCATATATCTGGTAAATAAAAACTATTAAAAACATATTCATTCTCTTGTTACACTTTTCTAGATGCTTCCTAGTGTGTCCATGGTCCTTTTGGACCCAAAATGAACCTAGTTGTCCAACTGAGCTTTGACCAAAGTTGAATCAGAATGGGAGATTACCTGAAGCAGACACTATCATTCTATTCATTCCAGCTAATCTTACATCAGCCCTTTTTAGCAACCTCATTAATCTACTTGCTCAAATTGAGTTTGTAGCCAACTAAAATCCTCAGGCCCTTTTTCACTTAAAATGTCAAGTCAAATTTCCCTAACACACAAACTTAAACATAGTTTTGATTTCAGTGCACAACTTTACAATTATTTAAGAGAAATGTAATCTTATTTTTGACAGTTTTGAGGGAACCCATTATTTTAGCCTGTCCTGATAACATGGTGGAATTGAATCAGGACTGAATTTATAGTCAGAGATATATTTTTTATTCCTGTGACCTAGGAAAATGCCTTAACCTTTCTCTGTCTCAGGTTCCCAATATGCAAAATGAGGGGAAATTGGAAGAGATATCACTTAAAGCTTTCAGTCAGAGATGCTATGAATATGGATTTTTTCCAACATAATAGCCTTCCAACTCAACTTGATGACATTGCTGATTTTGATAAACCAGTCTTCCAGACCTATGTTCACATTTTTAATCAAAATGTTGACTAGACAAGGGAACAGACCTATTGCATAACATTAAATATTCATAATAATAATAGCTGGCATTTATCCAGTGTTTTAAGCTTTGCAACAAGTTTTAGAAATATCTCATTTTATTCTCACAAAAACTGTGGGAGGCTTGTGGTTTGATTGTCTCTATTTTACCTGGAGAAACTGAGGAAAACAGAAGTTAAATGACTCATTCAGAGTCACACAATTAGTGCCAGAAGCTGGATTTGAATTCACTTCTCCTTGACTCCTGACCCTGTTTTCTTTCTTTATTTTATTTTATTTTATTTTATTTTATTTATTTAGAATTTTTTCCCCACAGTATATATGCATGAGTAATTTTTTTTACAATATTATCCATTGCATTCATTTTTCCAAATTATCCCCCCCTCCCTCCACTCCCTCCCCCTGATGACAGGCAATCCCATACATTTTACATGTGTTACAATATAACCTAGATACAATATATGTGTGCAAATACCATTTTCTTGTTGCACATTAAGTATTAGATTCCGAAAGTATAAGTAACCTGGGTAGATAGACAGTAGTGCTAACAATTTACATTCGCTTCCCAGTGTTCCTTCTCTGGGTGCAGTTATTTCTGTCCATCACTGATCAACTGGAAGTGAGTTGGCTCTTCTTTATGTTGAAGATGTCCACTTCCATCAGAATACATCCTCATACAGTATTGTTGTTGAAGTGTACAATGATCTTCTGGTTCTGCTCATTTCACTCAGCATCAGTTGATTTAAGTCTCTCCAGGCCTCTCTGTATTCCTTCTGCTGGTCATTTCTTACAGAGCAATAATATTCCATAATCTTCATATACCATAATTTACCCAACCATTCTCCAATGGATGGGCATCCATTCAACTTCCAGTTTCTAGCTACAACAAAAAGAGCTGCCACAAACATTTTGGCACATACAGGTCCCTTTCTGCTCTTTAATATTTCTTTGGGATATAAGCCCAATAGCAGCAATGCTGGGTCAAAGGGTATGCACAGTTTGATAACTTTTTGGGCATAGTTCCAGATTGCTCTCCAGAATGGCTGGATTCTTTCACAACTCCACCAACAATGTATCAGTGTCCCAGTTTTCCCACATCCCCTCCAACATTCATCATTATTTGTTCCTGTCATCTTAGCCAATCTGACAGGTGTGTAGTGGTATCTCAGAGTTGTCTTAATTTGCATTTCTCTGATCAGTAGTGATTTGGAACACTCTTTCATATGAGTGGATATAGTTTCAATTTCATCATCTGAGAATTGTCTGTTCATATCCTTTGACCATTTATCAATTGGAGAATGGTTTGATTTCTTATAAATTAGCTGACCCTGTTTTCTATCCACAGCACCTCTTAGCTGAAGATTGATAGCAACTTATTCATCAACCCAGTTTAAATATGTTAGTTCAGTCAGCTATAAATACAAAGAACTTTATAAGTATTTAGACTCTAAGTTTTTAACTTGCCATATGTGAACTTGTATGTGTATATGTAGTTGTATATGTGTTATGTATTTTTGGGTACTTGTATAAAGGAAAATAATTATATAAATAAAAAATATAATTAATATAATATCAAATATAATAATATAATAATTATGTACATATATGTATATGAATGTAGGCATCTATACAATACATATTATATGATTACTTCATTTCTATATCTTGGTTTCCTTTTATAAGTCTATGTATTTTGTTTTATGCTTTTAAAAATAATATTCCAAGAAGAGCTCCATAGGCTTCATCAAGGCAAAATGATCCAGGACAGAAATAAGTTTACTAACTCTGATCTCAATCACAATTATGCATCTTTTCCACAAGGATAGCATGGAAAACTTTCTCAAATACCCTATTGGATTCCAGAGACAATATGTTGATGTACTTCCCATCATCCCCAAGCTTGTTAACCATATCCAGAGCCAAAGAAAAGACTCCTTTAGAAATTAAACAGGATAAGTTCATCATGATCCTTCTGCCAGCTCTGAATGATCAAAAGCCATCCCTTTAGTAAGCCATCTTTGACTTTTGGCAAGGATCTATAGCAGGTTTCATAGTCAGTCAATTAGCATTCATTAAAGATCTGTGATCTCACTGGTATATTGGATTCCCAAATGAGGGAATTCCCTCTGTCAACGCATGTTGGCATTTTCTCTGAAACCTATACTCTCAGTCATTATTTAGAGCACTGAGAAATTAACTGATTTGCATAGGGTCACAAGAACATTATATGTCAGTGGTAAAACTTGAATTCAGGTTTTTTTTTTGTTGTTTTTTTTTACTTTGAAGCTGAACCTAGCAAAACATGTTTTCTCTCAGTCTCCTTATATCATCATCCTCTCACATGACACGATCTATTCTACTGGTCAGAATTAGATCCCAGCAGTCACTAGCAGATGGCTCCTGTGACAGTTTACCTCTTTCTTCTCCAGCTCGTTTTACAAATGAAGAAACTGAGGTAAAAAGGGTTAAGTGACTTGCCCAGGATCACCCAGCTTGTAAGCATCTGAGATTGGATTTGAACTCAGGAGGACATCTTTCTGATTCCAGGTCCAGTCCTCTGAGCAATATAGAACCATCTAGCCACACTGGGTTGTTGTGATGCTCTGTGATAAAAAACTATCTTGGAATGATATGGAACGATATGCATGATATGACATGTCAATATGCAGAAACAATCATACTTTTTTAGATAGAAGCCTTTCCATTTCCCCAGCATTCTGAAGTTAAGCAGTACTTTCTTGCTCATTCAACATAGGCTTTATGTATCACTCTCACTGATATTCATCTTAGTTAAATAAGGGTTTCAAGGATAAAATGGAATCATAGGAACGGAACAATATTTGGAAGCTCAAACTGGATTCCTGGGGGAGATTTCTATTTGGTTTGCTTCCGTTCTGAAAATTCAAGGGCAACTACATACAGTCAGAAGGTGGATTGATCATTAACTATGAAAACAAGTATTAGATTTAGAGATGAAATAAGCTGCCTGACTGGGCTCCAAATGTGGGCACTAGTTTGAAGATTATCCATTGAGACCAGCGAATGAGGGTCAAAAGGCACCAGGCAAGCAGTGTAGCTGAGACAGGGCAACATGGGAAGCAGCAGGACTCTAAAAGAAAATGCTGGAAGAAGGTAGATAACCAAGAGAATTTAGGTCCAAATTTCATTTAAAGTCATTCCCCAGAGTGGTAGTCATGGAAAAGGATTTTTATATGGTAGAAGAACTGATAAATTCATTCTATAGAAAAAACAAACAAACAAACATATCTGAAAAAAATAGGGGATGGGTGCCCAGCCCTGTGATTATATCAATGTAAGAAATTTCTGCTATGGAAACTCCCTGAGTTTATGCAGAATGATATCTCCTCTCCAAGTTAGTCTCAAGAGAATTTGCTGAGGCCATAGAGAATGACTTGCTCAGGGTCGCATAGTTAGTACGCGTCAGAGGCACATCTTAAACCTAGGTCTTTCTCATACAAATGTTTCCTCCTCTATCACTCTTGTTTAAATGGCTTAGGGAAAAGGGAAAAAACAACAAAAAACCAACAATAACCCTCAAAGTACAGTAAAATCAAAAAAACAGACATTTCCTAATTTTTATTAGAAGGCTTCTATCAGAAATGCCTAAAAGGTATCTGAGGCTAGACTTAAAAAATTTGAAACTTGACAACAGTCCCCTCAGATAGATGAAAACAGAACAAAACATTTAAGCTTAATGAAGTTTCTCAATTTCAAATGATTCCAAACTGGCAGACCATTATAATAGTTCAGTATATTTAAATAGCTATCTGGGGCACACCTATTTCCTTCTCCCTAGTTTTACCTACTACTATAGGGACATTCTAGAGCTTTAGATATTTCGAGTTCTGAACAAAGATAATATTGACTTTATCATCCTGAGACATTTTGGAAGTGAAAACTGTAGGATGACTTGTGCTTCCCAGCTAAAAGAACAAATAATTTGATTCAATTGGCATGTTTATATTGATATGATAAACACAATCCAAACACCATCATAATATTGGAGTATTTATGAATTTATTGCTAACAAAACAGACTATATAATTGCACATTGATGTTAGTTGCTGTGGGACAAGGAAACATAAAGTGCCAAATGCTAATATTCCTGAATGGTGGGCAAGATAAGATCAATATTTCTGAAGTAGAGCAGCTGTTCCAATAGCATCCCAAAATTCTGAAACACCATTCTCTGTTATTTTGTCTTAGAATGTGTTCCCTTGGTGAATCAAGTCTATAATTCACTCTTACCATGTGAATAGTGATGATATTAGACACAAGGAGTGTAACTCATGGGGGGCATCATCAGAAGAAGAAAAAAAATAGTTTAATACACTTTGAGTAAATGGCAAGTCTACATGAACTGAAGACTATTAAATTGAACCAAGAAGTCGACATATTGCAAAACATTATGTTAAAAATTAAATCGATAGATAACTGAATAAATAAATGAATAAACAAGCAGACAAATCTATTTTACACTTTATGACTTTCAATTTCCAGCTAGACTTTTTAAAATGAATTTAATCTTTATCATAAAGTTAGGTCAGAAGCTTAGTTATATACAGGAAGACAAAGCCAACAGAAGGCACTTCGGCTTGCCTTTACATCTAAATCTGTCCAACCGAGCTAATGATACAACCTAAAAGGAAATGAACTTGAGTGTGTGATATATGAGCTACGTCATATTTTACAATTATGATGATGCATAAAAAGAATAATAATCATAACCTGAATTTAATAATGCAGCATAGCATATAGTTACATAGTCTTGCCAAGCTCAATGAATCAGCCCCAGAGTTTTCAAAATGATTCATCAGTGATATTTCACCTGCACTGAGTGAGCCTAGCTGATGTGCCATCGTCACTGATGGTATCTGAAAACATCAATTATTCTTGCATGAAATTGAACTTTATGAAGAGTGGGATGTTACAGATCATTCACAAATTCTAAAGTAGAATATAAATGTTTATCTTCACAGTTGGCATCATTTAAACATTTATCTGTAATAATAAAACATTTATACACTAGCAATTTCTGAGTTGGGAAAAGTAGGCATGATATTTAGGGGTTTCATGAAATATCTCTGCAGTTGACTAACATCTAAAAAGTGATACCTCCTAAATTGTATCCTCTTAACTCCGAGTTTTCATTCACTTGTGTGGCAATGACAATAGTTGGACTTAACTAGTGCCTTAAGTTTTATTAGACACTTGCTAGATACATTATTGTATTTTATTCTTATAACTCTTCTTGCAGGTATTATTATCCCCATTTTATAGATAAAGAAAAGAAGGTCCAGAGCAGTTAAGTTAACTGCAAAACTGGTAATGACTAGAAAAAAAGATTTGAAGCCAAATCCCTTCCAACACCATCTCTAGTGGCCTTTCCCTTATGCTATGTTGTTTCTAATCGAGTATTTTTATGTCACCTCCAGTTGTTTCTGCATACTTGTTATTCTAGGTAGTTTTGTTCCTTGTCATGTTTATTACCAGAAAGATGACATTTGTACTAAAAAGAAAAAGCAAGCCATATAAAAGGAGCAAAATGAATTGCCTAGTCCATATTGACCTTTTAGTGTGTTGTATATTTAGCTATAAACCTAAGGACTACATGGAAAAAGACAACTTTAATTAATCATAGGACAAATTTCCCTTCCCCCTGCCATGTTTCCCCCAAAAAACTTTCCTTACTAGAGAAATTCATTATCCTATGGCTTTGGAAAATAAGGGGGTTGGACTTGATGACCTCCATGACCCCTTTCAACAATAAATCTGTGGTTCGAGGATCCCAATGAAAAGGAAGGGACTGGTAAATGAAAGTCTTTAAAGCAATCAGTCAGTCAATAAGCATTAATGACATGCTTACTCTGAGCCAGGTACAGAGTGCTGCGCACTTGGAATATCAAAACAAAAAGGAAAGGTAGCTTTAGCTGTTGGTTGGGGTCAGATAGCTGTTAAGGCCCTATATGAATATCAGATTTGATGACTCTTTAGTTCATTGCACTCCATGCAAAGTCCAGAAATGCAGAGATATCTTTCTTCTTAACCCCTTTTCTAATCCCCTATGTTGGATGGAAATGCTATGAAAAATTTCAGGATGTGGGCAAGAATCACAAAGGACAAGAAGGCATGGATGGATGGATTGCACCCTATGCCATTGGAAAGATTATTATTTTAATTAGATTACAAAGACTTTGAATTAGCCAAGCAATTCACAAAAGACATGTACTTCCTCATTTCCCATTCCACTAGGAGCAAACTGCTGAATCATGCCCATTAATTTTTTTTTTTTAATTCTTAGTTTCCTATATACAAGGTAGAAAATTTTTGCAAAAATGTCTATGTACTTTTACTACCAGTGACATGATTTGGTCAATGTCAATGCTGTGAAGAAGTCCTGCCAAGATTAATAGGGGTGTTACCATCTTGAAAGCACCATAGAAATACGAGGCATAGTGAAATAAAATTTTACAAACCTTGTTAAAATTTCCCTAGCTTTGGTGCTTTCAGATATGACACATTTCAAATCCAGACATGCTGAACATTATACAAGGAAATACCACACGGGAGTCGTGCCGCTTTACAGACTCCTGGCTTGAAAGTGAATATGTTACCACTTAGGTTCCATATTGGGCTAATGGGTACATGAGCCAGCTAATCATGACATCAGTCACTTTTACTGGATAGTATTGACTGCATATTGAACAAGTCAACATTTTATCATTTACTCACTTTCTTCTAAATGCTCTGTATTCTGGTTTCAGAACTCATCAATCAACTGAAACTAATCTCCAGTTACCAGTGATCGCTTCCTTGTCAATTGTAATGTCCTTTTCTATGGCCATACACTACTTAACCTCTCTGAAGCTTTTAACAGTTGTCTATCCTCTCCTCCAGAATATTGTCACGTCTCTTTGTGATTTCCTGGCTCCTATCTTACCTGAGCAGCTTCTCATTTTTTGTTAAATCACTGATAAATGCCATACTCTCTAACTGAGTGTTCCCTCCTTAGCTCAGCTAAATTATCTCTATAAAGGTAACTCATATATTCATCCCTTGTTTCTCTCCTCACTTCCAGCCCCACATCAGTAATTAATTATTCAATATTTTGAACTGGATATCACATATGCAACACGACACATGCAAAGCAGAATTCACTATCTTTTCTCCTAAGTCAAACTTCTCTTCCAAACTTCCTTATTTTTAGGTCTAGAGCATCAATATTTTTCCAATCAATCAAGTTTAAAGTAACAGTGTCATTACTGGTTTCCCATACTCACATCACATATGCAATCAACTGTCAAATCTTGCTGTGTCTGTCTCTATATTTCCACAGGCATTCCTTTTGCTTCAACCACAGAGTCACCACTCCATTGTAGCCTCTTATCCCTCTCACCTGGGCTTGTTCAGTAGCTTTCTTATCTGGTCTCTCTGTCCAATGTCTCTCCCCAATCTAGTCCACACTCCATATAATCACCAAATTGGTTTTCGTAAAAGACCAAATCTAATCATATCAACTCCCCGTCCCACTATTCAATTAATAATGATGGCTTCCTATGAACACCAGGATTAGTTAAAGGCTGTTTGGAATTTAAAGGTCTTTACAACTTGGCTAGTTGGGTACAAAAATATATTTTACATATGTGTATGTGTGTGTATATTTGTTTCAGTCAGTGAAAACCTGTTCTTTCTCTCCTATTCCCTTCCCAATTGTGAAAGAATAAAAAATAAAATAAAACAATTTCTTTACATTCTTCTATGCTGGTCATGAATAAAGAAAATTTGAACTCTGAGTCCTTCATTTCTTTATCAAGATATAGATAGCATAGTTTCATTATGAATCTTTCAGAATCATGGTTGGCCATTATGTTAATCAATTCTGAAGATTTTCAAAGTTGTTTCTCTTTTCACTTTTGTTGTCAATGTGAAAATTATTCTGGTTTACTCACTCTTCATTCTGCATAAGGTTATACCAAGCTACCCAGATTTCTCTGAAATTGCCCCTTCATCATTTCTTATAGAACAACAGAATTCCATTACATGTATACCATAACCTGTTCAATCATTCCCTACTTGATGAACACCCCTCTTAGTTTCCAATTCTTTGTTGACACAAAAAAAAAGGTGTTGGAAAAAATTTTAGTTCTTAGCTTATTAGTTCAGAGTTTATTTTGCTAAGGAGTAATCCCTCTATTAATGTCTGCCTCTCTCTCTTTTCCTGTTGTTTCCCTACAAAGTGAAATATATTTTTGTTCCCAACTGTACAAGCATGTATGAATAGTCTTTTCCCCTTTGATTAATTTGGTTGACAATTTAATTAAAGTATCATCCTTTCTTCCCATTCTTCCTCCTTGTTTATACAATAAAGATAACTTGTATAACCCAGTTATATGAGATTCTTTCCTCCAACTTCCATCTCTTTCCCCGACTAGGGCTTTCTTCTTTCCATTCTTCTTTTAAGATCCACAGGATATATCAGAACCATCATCACCATCCCAGTCCTCTATTTCATCAGACTTACTTTATGACCCTAATGTTTGGATTCTGAAGGGAAAAAGTATCATCTCTAAATCATTGCAATATAAACACTTTATTCTTGTTTAGTCCCTTATGATTGTTCACTCACGTTTACCTTTATGTGTGTATGTACATGTGTGTGTTCCTCTTGATTTCTGTGTTTGCTCTTCAAAGTTGAGATGCACCTCATCAGTAATTCATCAAAAGATTCATTTTCCCCTTTGTTAAGATTATACTCAGTTTTGCTTGATAAGCTATTCCTGTTTGTAAACCTATATCTGTTGCATTCTAGACTAGTATATTCTAAGTTTTCCCCTCTTTTTATTTATTTATCTATTTATTTTTTGTTAAGTGACTTGCCCAAGGTCACAAAGCTAGAAAGTATTGAGTGTCTGAAGACAGATTTGAACTCAGGTCCTCTTAATTTCAGGGCTGGTATTCTATCCACAGAACCACCTAGCTGCTCCTCCCCTCTTTTATAGCTGCTAAAACATGCGTAAACCTGACCCTGGCTCTTCAGTACTCAAATTTTCTTTTTGAATGTTTGGAACATTTTTATTTGACTTAGAAAATTTTAGATTTGGGCTATAATATTCCTGAAGGGTTTCATTTTAGGAATTCTTTAAGAGGTTACAGTCAACTCATTTCATTTTGCCCTTTAATTCTAAGAGATCTGAGCAGTTTTCTTTTATGACTTCTTAAAATGTTATCCAGCCTCTTCTTTTGGTCACGAATCTCTGGCAAACCAAAGATTCTTAAATGAGATTCAACCTGTTTGTTTTTTTTTTTCAGGCCAATTGTTTTTGCTATGACATACATTACATTTTCTTCTACTTTTTATTCTTTTGTCTTCATTTTAATTTCTTCTATCATAGAGCCATTGGTTTCCATTTGTTCTATCCTAATTTTCAATGAGTTTGTTGTGTGGGTAGAGTTTAATACTTTTTGTAACAAAGTTTTCATTCCCTTTCTATTTTTTTCTTCCATATGAAACCAGCTTTTTACTGTGGGATTATTTTTTGCTCATTTTCTTATTATTCCAACCTTCTTTCTGATTTTAAATTTTATTTTAGGGCTCAGCTATGTGTACTTCTATCGTGAATGACTCAGTCTAGGTTTTGTTCCCTTTGGTCCTTTGAATTCTTGGGTATGATACTGAATATCATGTTATTTTGGGATCTCGGAGATAGTTCAGACTGGATAACTAAATACTTCCAAAATGGTCTGATTTCTGTCCCCTTTGTCTGACCTTTATAATGTTTTATCTGAAGTTTAGATCCGAGCAGCACACCTATAACCTTGTCCTGGTCAGATTTCCAGTAGACAATTGTACTCAGATACTATGAACCAATTGGAAAGCTCTATTGGTTCATAGAAAAAGAACCGCAAGCTCCCCTTTGGGGATTTTTAAGATTGTTCGGTCGTTATTCAGATTGTATAAGAGGCTGGACTCAGGCACCATTTTGTTTCTGTGATCTGAGCTTTCATACTTGATTCTTGCTAGATTCATATTCAAGGATCATTACTTTCCATAATCCTATGGATCTATGACTCAGAACTGGAGTCACGTAATAAACCAAAGAACCAAAATAATAACAAAGTACCTTTGTGTTCCTAAAACCATGTGGATAATCTATAGTTAGTCAGTTACTATCCAATATTAATATGATTTATATCAATAATCATTAAATAATTTGGTAAGCCTACTATGTGCTACTCACTTTGCAAAGAGCCAAAATAACAGGAAAACAATTAAGCAATCATGCCTTGAAGGCTCTTACAGTATAACAAAGAAGATAACAGTTTATATCCTTACTTTTGTCTATCATAGATATGGATTTATGTGTATAAATGCACATGTGCACACATATAAATACATTATATTAACACAATATATTTGTATAAGCATATAAGATATATACATGTATGTTTATCAATGGCAAAGTAACATGGCAGAATAATAGGAAATATAGTGATCTTCCCCCATGACTCCTCTAATCAGATCAAGAAAATGTACCAGGTCCTATGCTGAAAAGTAAATTCAAGGGGGAAGAAAATTATATTTAGTCATTTGTCCAGCCCAAGGTGGTAAAGAGAGACTTAAAGAGAGGTCTGTAAACAATGTGGACATAATCTGGCCAGGACTATACAGGATGATGGAGTATTCCAGTGTGGAAAGGCTGGCCACCAGAACAAGAGGAAGTCCCAGATACAGACGAAAGTAAATTAAACTTGTAAAGCTACAGGGTTTGGTACAAACCGGCAATTTTGCTTCTTGCAACCCTGTTCTGAGTCATAGATACATAGAGAATTGTGGAGGGTAACTGGGTTTAAAGATAATGCTCCATGGTGAGTAGTGATCACTGGTCCTTGAATTTAATCTAGCAAGAAGCAAGTATAAAAACACATCGTGTACATGTAGAGCTCAGATCACAGAAGCAAAATGTGTACTGATTCCAGCCTCTCATGCAATCTGAATAATAACCAGAACAGAATCCTAAAATCCCCAAAGGGGAGCTTGCTGTTCTTTTTCTATGAGCCAATAGAGCTTTCCAGTTGGATCATATTATCTGTCCACAACTGTCTACAACTGACCAGGATAAGGTTACAGGTATGCTGCTTTGGTTTATTATAAAGATGAGTCTATCATATTTATTCTTGCTGACTCTCAGAATACCTATGTGCCTGTGTAGTTATAAAACAATCTTCCAAGAGTTTTAAAGACAAGTAACTTCCAGAAGGCTTTAATTCTGCTGGAGGCCAAGAAAATGGGTTAATTAAATGGGAACATTTCTACATGATGGGCTCTCTCTCCCTAATTACTCTGACCCCCATGATCTCTCCCATTGCCAAACTCCTAAGGAAGCCTCTAGTCTGTGCCAGGATACTTTTGTTGTCTTGAATTGTAATCTATTATCTCAAGTGTGCCTAATTTATTCAAACAGATTCCAAGCTCCCACAGAAAGAAGTAAAAAGCAACCTTTCTTCTTCATTGTGGTATTGAGCAAATAGTAGATACCAGATAAATAATAGATGACTGATTCATTTAAAAGTTGGAAAGGTACAAGGTTGGGTTTGTAAATACAGAATTGTGAGGTAAATATGGATTGAATGCCTCATGCTGCTCATTAGCATCTACAGGAAAATTGGTGATTCTTGTCTTTGTTAATCATATATTAGTATGTTTTCAAAATTTTACAAGGAGAGGATTGATAATTAAAATCACTGTGTTATTTCAAACAGCACATGTCCAACAGCTAAGACTAAAATAAAATCAATTACATCTTAGCCTAGATGGAAATTAGACACAGGTTTGAAATGTGCCATGTGATGAACTCTTCCTATCCATTTATTTTTCATTTTTTTAGCAGTTTCTCTTCATAAAAATATAGGTAAAGTTACACTAAAAAAGGATTAGAATCACAATCTTTCAGTATTTTTAATATATAAACTCATAGTTTCATTATATTTGACTGCATATAAATAATTCAGGTCCTGATTTCTAAAATTGACAGTAGCACTTATTAGTAATGATTTGACATATTAGGCTAAAAAATTTAGGGAACTAGGAAGAAAATATACATCAATTACAAAGTAACCAAATACATGGCTGTCACGAGAACATAAACATGAAAATTAAGCATTTATTGAAGGATAATATCTCACTGAAGGATGTCTTTCGATGACTGGTTATTTGACTCAATATTCGTTTTAAATATCATCTGCAATGGTCTTTATAGACAGGAGCAACTGCATTGAATGTATGATAAAGGCATCTCTTAAGCCACTGCTATGTGCCATGTACTGTGTTGGGCATCTAAGAGTTCACATAACATATAATTTTATCTGATTAAATATGCTATATTACTTATTAAATCAAAATTATCAATTATTTAGCTTTTGCATTTTAAAAATGTTAGCAGATTGAGAAAGTTAGGCTAGCAACACTGATAACCATGAAATTCTAATCAAATTGGAAGTATGTAGGTGTTTAGGAATAGGATCCATACAAAAATCCCACAGGTCGAGGAGATGAGTTAAGAGCTACTCTTTCCAAGTTACCAATGATGAAATGGTCTTCTTTTAATCCTTGTGCTTAACGTGCTTAATTTCTCTTCAATATTCTATACTCTTGATTACTTTTTCCTCTAGGATGTTCTGTCTAGGGAGGTTTTCATAACACTGCTTTCCTCTGATTCTCTTCCTGCCTATCTGATCACTCCATCTCAGTCTCCTTCACTGAATTATTATGGATATGATGTCCACTGGTGATCCCCAATACTTTTTCCTTTTCTTCTGCCTCAAAATTACATCATTAGGTGATCTGATCTCATTAGCTTCTATGAATTCAACCAACATTTTTATGCAACTGGTTCCCAGTTCCCTGGATTCAATTTTAATCTCAACCCTAAATTCTTGTATTGCATTCCCAAATGTCTATCAGAAACCTTGAACTAGATGTCCCATACCATTTAAAAGTCAATGTGCCAAAATAACTTGCCTGATCTGACCATTCTTCTAAGCTTTCCCTTCTTTAGAACTTGCCTATGGCTCTTTAGGGCACAATTATTTTCTTTTTTTAAAAATTATTTATTAATTTTATAATTATAATTTTTTTGGCAGTACATATGCATGGGTAATTTTTTTTACAACATTATCCCTTGTATTCACTTTTCACAGTTATTTTCTAAGGTACCTAGGTTCTCAATTTCAGTGTTATCACTGACTTTTCATTATTACTCACCTCATATATCCAGTCTGTTGCCAAATCTTATCATTTCTAACTTTACTATATCACATATATTTCCCCTTTTCTCCACTCACACAAGTACAAGTTTAGTTCAGGTATAATTACATCATATCTAGAATAGTTCAATAACTTAATTGGCTACGCTGCCTCAGGTCCTTCTTTTCTCTAGTCTATCTCAATCAATTTTCCTAAAACATGGGTCCGTACCATATCAGTACTTAATAAATTGTAGAGCTTCTCATTCAAATATAAAGTCTTCTGTTTAGCATTTAAAGCTCTTCATGAGCTGGCCCTGTCTTATCTTCCAAGTCTTCCAATATTTTACTTCCCTTCATGTTCTTTATGGTTCTATGATACTGATTTTCTTGCTGCTCCTCCCATAAAACATTTCATCTTTGCATTGGTAAATCAAATGAAATTGTATTTGTAAAAACTGCCTAGCACAGTGCGTGGCACCTAGTAGGTGCTATGTCATTGCTTATGTCCCCTTTCCCCCCCCTTTTTCTTCTATCCCTCTTGCTTGAATACTCTTCCAGCTAATAACTTTCTTGGCTTTTTTCATGACTCAGCTTAAATTCTACCTTCCTCAAGATACCTTTTCCAGGCTTCTATTTCCTGTTTGCACTAAGATTTTCACCTCTCAAATTTTCTTTCATGTACCCTGTATATGTGTGTGCATGTGTATTCAGACAGACAGGTAGATAGAAAGACAGATATAAATAGATATATTATACCTATTAATGTTATCTCTCCCTTTATGAAATGAGATCCTTAAGACCATGGACTGTTTTTTTTTTTTTTTCTTTGCTTTTTTTGTCTGTTCATTTAACTAATCTTCTTTGTAACTCCAATTCTTAGAAAAGTAATTCTCACACAGTAAAAGCTTAATAAATGCCAATTGCCTGACTGACTGTTCCCACCCAATTCTCATGGAATATAATAATTTAATTATTCTATTTTTTGGTAAGACCCTTGAGGATATGGACTCTGTTTAATTTTACCTTCCTACATCAAACATCTAGTTCCGTGCCTGCCATATATTAAAAGTTTAATAGGTATTTATTCAATTGAATTAAAGTGGCTTCAATAGCTAGAAATCCTCTTCAGAAAAAAGGTATTATTTCTGTTGGAAACATACACAACTGTTTGATTTTTTTCATTTTATTTAAAATAATATAGCATCATAGCTCATAGAGTGAACTGTGTGTGTGTGTGTGTGTGTGTGTGTGTGTGTGTGTGTGTGTGTGTGTTTCTCTGCCATAGCATGTTTGGGACAGAACAAGTTCTAAGTGGGACATAAAGGAGAATAATAGCCCAGAAAGTGAACTCATTCACTCACACTCCCTCCCTCTCTCTCTTTCTGTGTGTGTGTGTATCTGTCTTTCTATCTGTCTCTCTGTCATAGTATGTTGGGGACAGAACAAGTAGACCTTTCTAAGTGCGACATAAGGAAGAATAATGAGAAGTAAGGCTGAACAATGTGTTAAAACCAGACCCTAAAGAACTTTAGATGCAAAATGAAGGATCTGGTGCTTTATTTTAGCTATGAACTTTGAGCCTTTTTCTTTTTTTTTAGGATACCTGAATGAATAATGGTAAATGAAGAAGAAATCACAAACTACATATATCCACATATATGTATATGTACAGATACACATATATAATATACATATATATGTATATATATATATAATATATATATATTATATATATATATATACTTATATATATATATATATATATATGGGAGGGTGTACCTCTATAAAAAGAGATGCTGTGTGCATTGTATAATAGGCAAAAATTTTAATTTTCTTTCAGCCATTCAATGATAATCTGCCTTACCTTTCAAAAGGTCAGGCAAAGTCAGATGCTTTGTCTGATATCAGAACACAAAGCTGGAAAGTAAAACTTAGATTCAAAAGAGCTCCTCCCCTTTGTTTCATTCCTTATTTAGTTAGGTCTTCTGTATTTCTGACATTGGTAATGAACCCTGAACCGCAGCCGAATGGAAAAAAAAATGTGTCTGGCCTACACCACATGTGCTCAGTTATGGAAGGAAGCCCAAGCCGGGGACAGCCAAGGGCCGATCGGCCACAGCTCAGAGAGCATGGTTGGCCAGTTCCCTGGGTTTGCCCCCTGCAGGACTGGACAATTTAGACCTAAGTAGTGGAGGGAAAGACTGTTTTCTACATAGGGACAAAGGCTAGCTGTCTGGCATTCACTGAGTGGCACAGGCCAAGTTTTATTTAAAGGGGGATGTTGTTTCCAAAGGAAGAATGCTTCTGAAATCCAAATATTACTTAGAAAGGGAACGCTCCTCTAAGCAGTTCATACAAGCTGAATAAATCTGTTTTTCAGACAGTCATACAGGCAAGGTTAGAAAGTGAAAAGTCTAAATGAGGTCAGAGAGCAAGGGAAAGAAAAGGAATGGACATTTGAAGGCAAAGGGGAAGAGAGACATTCTGAGCAGGTGCTTCTGGACTAGCCAGGCAGACAACCAAGAAGCAAGGAGGAAGGTGAAGGAAGAACAGCTGAAGACAAGAGCAGCCTACTTTTCCAACAGAATGAGGGCTCCTTCAGAGCATTTCAATTTACCCTTGCATTCCCAGCATTTATGGAGCTTCTTGCACATGGTGATGTGCAAACAAGTAATTCAAGCCCTGTCAATTACTATTGACTTGGACCTATATTTCACAATTCTTCAAGCCATAGAACTATGAAGCACCACTTACCATGGATGAAACCAAACTTTGAATTTTATTGTTGCAGGAGATGGCTGATGAAGAAGCTTTTAAAAGTACAAGCAAATGGAGACATTCTTTGAACCATCTAATTGTGAGATGATAAGAGGTGAATGACTTAAGGAAGCTCACAAAGCTTGAATGGGTCACAGACAAGATGAAAATACAGACTTTCTCCTGAGTCACAGCAAACGTCTCCCTGTATACACCTTTCACTTAACAGATACTTGAATTGAATTTGTTGAGAACTGTATTGATTACTCATTCATGTGTACATTCATTCAAGTATTTGTAAAGCATTTACTAGGTCCAAGTGAGTCAACTAGCTACTAGCTAGGCACTAAAGTACCTACTATTGATTAGAGCAACAAGTAAAACAGTTTCAAAGGAGATCACACTTTTTCTGCAAGACACTGGGAAACTGAGTCAAAACAACAGCTGTTCTCAATTTACATTCTAACTGAGTGATATAATAGAGATGAGAATAACTACACCATAACTTGAAGGCTGAGGAAAGACCGGAAAGGTAGCTGAGTTAAGCCTTGAATGAAGCTAGGAATCCCGAGGTAGAGAAGAGAAAGAATTCATGGTGTGCAGTATGGCCTGGGCAAAAGCATGGTAATGGAAAATGGGATTCAATGTTTGAAAAGAGTAAGCAGATTAGTTTGGCAAGAAGGCAGAGTTTATGAAAGGGAATAAAGTAAATTAAGTCTGGAGTTGAGCTGAACAGCTTGTATTAACGAAGAAACAATAGGAAGACCTTAAGCAGAGAAGGAACATTATAAGACAGTGCTCCTCAAACTTTTGAATAGGGGGCCAGTTCACTGTCCCTCAGACTATTGGAGGCCGGATTATAGAAAAACAAAAGCTCACACTCTGTCTCCGCCCCTCAGCCCATTTGCCATAAAATGGGTTGTAGTTTGAGAACCCCAGTTATAAGATATTTACTAGTGATTTGACCGTAAATAAATCTTTTAATCACTCTGCCTCAGTTTCCTCACCCGGAAAATGAGGGAGTTGGGCACAGTGACATCTAAGATGTCTTACAGTTGGAAATCTATCAGTCTATGATGATCCTACAGTCTTATAAGCTGTGTGTTAGAAAGATTATTTTGGCTTCTGGGTATCTCTTTCATCCCACAAAGTATTTGTCAATAAAAGTCCAAATTCTATACACTAGGACCCTAAAGCTTGGCACTCCAAATAGGGGATAGGCCCAGAGTCCTTACTGTCTGGCACCATGCCAAAGAGACACTTCTGCAAAAGCACTAAAGTTGCCTGGGCTAACTTAATTCACATTTCACCAAGTATGAAAGAAAAACAAAGAATGCATTTTAATACATAGGCCAGAAATAATCCTGGGAGAGAAGTTGGATTTTAAGGTGAGGCAAGATGATGGATAGGCTTGACCCAAAAGGTTATAGGCATTTAATTCTCATTTTAACTTTTTTTTATTGTTATTTTTAAAAGATTCAATTTGTCAGGAAATGTTGAAACATAAGCTGTGAACAGAAAGAACAAGAAGGTCATTTACACCGTGCCCTCCCACCCACCTTTTTAACCTCTTCATTTATTTCTCTTTTGGTTTAATTTGCATTGTCCATAGGACTCTCTGAAAGAACAAATTCATACCTCTCTCCCCTGTCTCATCATCAGGTAGCCAAAAACAGATGCTGTTTTAAATAGCATCCCCTGAGAAGAAGGCATGCAAACAAAGATATCCAATGTTATTTCTTTGGGACCACAGAAGGAAGAAAAGCATGATTCTTTCTACATCCTATTCCAGGTCTTCTCCTCCATCCATAGCTCATTTTGTTATTGAAGGAGAGTAGGAATTCCTAGGGATGGGAAGGTAAAACATTGCAAGCCTGCTTGGAAATGGAAGATAGTGTTTAAGGAACAGCAACTGTTCAGCTGCCTTGGAAAATGGAACTTTGTTAGGGGACGATATGGTGACCATAGCTATGATTTCTTCATTTTAGGAGTGTGATGAGGGAAGAGGGGAAGGGGAAGGGAAAGAAGGCCAGACTCAGAGAATTCAAAAAACATTACAGTAGCAACTAAATCTAGACCTGGAATCCATTTAAAGGATCCTCTGGGATCTCCAAGTAACCTACTTTCAGAGAAAGTCATAAGAACAACAAAAATAAATCACATCAAGAAATATACCTTCCCTCTCTCCCTTTGTGAAACACTTAAATATAATAAATGTGTACATGCTATATTGCAGATCCCTTAGAAAAAAGTGCTGCATAACTAATGGCCACGAGATCAGGAAATTCTTCTGGGGGCAGACTCCTCATCAGGCCTGTGGCTCGTTCCCACTCTCACACTAATCTCTGGAGTCTCAGAACTGCTCAAACATGTCATTTGCACAAAATGCCTCCAGATATCACACCTATTTCCTCACTCCGGGCCTTCTCCATCACTTTCCTTGAGCACCTGTTGCATTGCCACCTGTCACTTTGGCAGAGGCACTGGCCAGAAAATCCCTAGCCCTCTTTCTTGTCCACTAAGAACAGCACTTCAGTTAGGCCCATTAGGTGTCAGGAGGTGAGATGTGTGTCAAGAAGCATTTGGCATTCCATGATCGGATCGAGATGACTGGAACCAGGTTACCTGGCACTGTCTGTACAACCCTGCCCTCTTGGCTGCTCTCTGGCTGGTGTCTGTAAGCTCAGTCAAGATCACGGACAATCTGGTGAATGGGCTTGGAGCCCAGCTAATGGACAGGTGTCTGCTGGCACTGGAGCCATCATTAAATGTCTCCTATGTTTCAAATGCAATGGGAAATTTTTCTTAAATGTTCCTCCAGACCCAATAAGTGGATTCATACAGTGCACCTTAATAACAGATGCCATTTATAAGACAATAATAATAGTATTTAATATTTATATAGAACTTTAAAATATGAAATGTTCTTAATAAATTATCTCATGTTATCCTCATGATCAACCATGTCAAGCAGGGGATATTATCATCCACATTTCACAAATGAGGAAACTTAGGCAGACGGAGATCAAGAGCATTGGCCAGGGTCACACATCTAAGATGCTTTTGAGGCTGTATCTGAACCCAGCTCCTTCTGACAGCAGTTCTAGTACTCTCTCTCTACTGGGCCCACTACTTGCCTTACTTTACTGTCTTTAGACCATTTTACATCCAGTCATTCTCCTGAATGTTCACAATAACCAGAAACAGATTTGTTGTTGTTATTTGTTTGTTTGTTTATTTGATTAATTATCATTCCCACTTCACAGTTGGAGAAACTTATGCTGAGAGGGGCTAAGTGATTTAATTAGTCACTACCGGGAACTATTAGAAGCAGGCTTGTAACCCAGGCATTCCCTTACTCCAATCTTCGGTGTGCCTTGCACTGTGATAAGTGTATTGGGTACAAAGAAGTGGAACAAATGCATCCCAAATCAGGAAAGTTCAGACACCATCAATGGGCCTAGAAAATTAATAAGAATGCAAGAGACATAGACAATGCACACTCTGGAGAATAGAGGACGTCCTGTGGGCTTCTCTAGCTTGGCTTTTCTTCCAGGACAGGTCTTTCTTACCATTATTAAAGGAAATTCACTAATTTTCATAAGTACCCGAGGGATTTACAGGTTTTTAAATCTTAAACTGATCTTGCATTGCCAGATCTTGGACCAGACAGAATCCTTTCCTTGGTTTTTTGTCTCCTGCCAAAAAAAGTAGGGGAATAAGAAGAACGAGGGTGAGGGAAGAATTTTACGAAGCTAATGATTAGATTGAAGAGGAAATCCTTTCTACTGCACAAACTAACCAATACCTAATCAGACTCTTTATTTAAGTCAGTCAACAAACATTTATTAAGCACCTACTATGTGTCAGGCACTATGCTTGTAAGTGCTGAATAAGACGGTGTAGTACCATGTATAGACCTAGGTTTGAGTGTCCCCTCTGACATATATCGGCAGGGTCACTTAACTTCTCCACTTTTAGCAAAGGTGTCATTGGTGGAGGGGAGTTTCTTCACCCAGAAGTTCCCTCTTTTAATTAAATCTAAGGTCCAGCCTCCATCAACTAAAAAAAAAAAAAAAAAAAAAAAAAAAAAAAAAAAAAAAAAGGGAGGGGAGAGGCATTTCAAAATCTCCTGAGAAAAACATAACAAAACCATCAAAAAACAATATGGCATGATAAACTCAAGCATCTGTACTAGAAATCTGATCTCCCAGTTCCAGAAATTCATTTATTGTCTAGATCAAAAGGATCCTTCTTTCCTCATCCTTGGATTACTCTGCTGCATTTAACTTCTGGTTAAATTTCCCTACCAATTCCCCAATTGATGGCCATTGATGTTTTATTATCATAGATGTAAAAAAAATTAGCAGTATCTATAGTATATTATCATATGTCTATAGAGGCATAGATAATATCTATAACCTCAAGTGTAGGCAGCAGTGGGACCTATCTAAGAAATTCTAATCTGTTGTTTTACCCTGAATCCTTGCATGTAATTTTGTCTCAGGTCTAGAATGTGAGTTTATCTGCCTCATCATCTCCTAAGCTCTTTGTTCCTGATTTTAGCCCAATAATCTGACCTTGCTCCCCTCCAGAGAAATTTGCCAGGGGCGTTCTTTACATGTGATCATCACACTGCACCTTCTAGTGCACGTACAAACTAAGGGATCAGCCACATTTTAATCTACATTGGAGCATGGGAGATAGACAAGTTTCCAAACTCAAAGTGAATTAGCTGCAATAGGAAAGCAAGATATTTGCTACCATATTTAAAAAAATTCATACACACACACAAAACATCTTAACATATTTGCAAAATCTAGTATATATATATATATATGATCAGGTGCCATTTCATCTTTAAAATATTTTATGTAAATCTACTATTAAATAGCCTCAGTTGGGCCTGTATATAAGCCCCAGATAATCTCAGAGTTGTAAAGAAGTCTGAAGTTTGGGTTAAAGAAAAAAAAAGGGGGGGAAAATAAAGGAGACCAGGACTTCTCTGTTCCTAATGCTAATTTTCATATCACGCTGAATAAATGTAAGGATTGAATTTAAAAGGTTTTGTAACTCAAAAGAAATCAAATAAAAGAATGCAATGAGCTGCATCCCAAATCAATATTCAGGATATTGCAAATATGAAATGCTTAACTGATTCATTTCAGTTATCTTTAAAGATCTATTCATTCTTTAACCAATGACTTTTATTACATCTTCAGTGAGAGAAGAAAGAAAAAGCAGATTTGTTGCTTATTAGCTTCCACTGTGATAAAATAGGGAACATGCTCTTGATGGCAAGAGAACTACCGAGCTCTCCTCTCCTCCCCATCCCTGCTGTACAGGAATAGATGTCCCAGACACTTTGGGAAAATTGATTTTTCTACTGCAAAATTCAAAAATGGTGTCCTTTTTCTGCTAAGCAATGTTTGTGTTCTTAAAATTAGGGTTCTGCTCTGAAGAATTAATATTTCTTCTGAAATTTCCCTTGCAATACTAGAAGGGCTTAGCTTTATAGTAAGGACAGTCATGCTTATAGAGAATCAGATGTTAATTATAGGAATGTATAAAAAAGAGTAGGATACATATCACACAATTGAAAAAATAAAATATTTATAAGACAAAATTTTGTCATTTGGAATTCTGACTCCCCAAATTGTCAATACGCCCCTCACAATTTAGGCATCTTTAATTTGTGGATGTCCTTCACTAATCTTCACAGTTAATGGCCTTCCTAGCAATACCCAAAGACCTTTGCCATTGGGTGACAGGAAGGCCCCATTCTTGCCTTATGCAACAAAGTATAGTGGTAAGAAGTTAAAAGTCACTGAATGAATGACTGAATGATGCATGACTAAGCATTTATTAAGCACCAACAATGTTCAAGTCAATATGCTAAGCACTAGGTATACCTATATAAGAAATCAAGACAGTTTCTGACCTCAAGGATTTAACATTCTGATGTCTAGAGACAACATATAAAAGGGGAGGTTTATACCAAGAGATGGTACATATTTGGCTGCGTGATTTGGAAATGGACAACACAAGAAGCCTGTTTCTTAGCAAAACGAACAAACAAAACCCCCTCAAAATTGAGAGTAAGATATTCAACCCCCTAAGTAAGCTAAAATGAAGAAGGAGATAATTAGAAAGCTATCATTTATTTAATTTTGCATGTCACCAGGACAAGGTGAACAAAAATTATAAGCAAGTAATCTTGATTTTAACGCCTGACAACATTCTAGAACATGATATTAGAAGGATGGCTAATTCACATGTAGAAAAGAGAGTAGGAAACACAAAGATCCCCCATTTGCATCAGCAATAAACAATGACAGGGTAATAATAACAGTAACAATAACAACATTTATATAATACTAGCTGTGTGCCAGGTATCATGCTGAAGCACTTTACAATTATTATTTCATCTGCTCCTTCCAACAACTTTGGGAGGCTTTCTTTATGAGACAGTCACTAGACTTTGAGATCAATATTTGCTAGTTTTATTTGGCAAAGTTTCTCATAGTGTGCTTGTGAAAAAAGGCAGAGAGATGAAACCTCAACAAAGGCAGAGAGAGATAGATTAGAAAGTGACTGATGATCAGCGCCAGGACAAACATTAATGCGGTAATATAATTTTAGAAGGGGGTGTCCCATAGAATGCCCCAAGTCCTTATGCTATTAAACATTAGTAATAATTGCTAATTCCCTTAGGATTTGCAGATGGCACAAAGCTAGGAAGACTAGCTAATGTTCTGGATGGCAAAGTCAAATTGAAAATTTCCTTGGTAGGCTAAAATATTGCAATGAATCCAGTAAGCTGCCATTTAATATGAGATAAATATAAGGATATTCATATAAAATTACACATAATTATTTGATCTTTACATATCTATCTCTTAAAATGAGGCAAATATAAAGTGATTCAGATTCAAAACATCAGTTTCACCACAATCAGGTGAGGGATGTGTGTCTGGATTTCATTTTATCTGGAAATCACCTTTTTAGCAAAAGGGACTACAAGTTCAACATGTGTCAGCAAATTTACATGATATGAATCTCCTTCCCATAAATAAAAATCTAAAGGGAGCTTATGTTTTATTAAGAGAATATAATATCCAGATTGGGTAGAGGAGATATTAGTTGTATTAGTCTCAGCCCTGTTTAAGGCCCTAAAATAAAGGGTTCATAATTTTCTCTTCTGGGGGCCGTATTTTTGGAAGGAGACAGTTAATCTGCAGAGTGTGTAGAAGATTGTCACTAGGTTGGTTCAGAAACATGAGATTATGCCATATGAAAATCAGTTGAAGTAACTAAGGCTATTTAGCTCAAGGAAAAGCTTTTTTAACTTTGGCAAAGCTCAAAAAGGAAAGATGGAAAATATTCAGTTCAGAGGAGGTCAAAATCTCTGTCTTTAAAGACATGCATGTGAAGAATTAGGGGAAGGAACATTAGAATTGCCTTGTTTGGTCTCAGAAGGCAGAACTCAAAACAATTAGTGAAAGGTTCAAAGATTCATGTGACCAAAAAAAACCTTCCTGGCAAATTCAGTTACTCTAAAATAGTGAGATAGTGGGTTACCCTCACTGGATGTTGTGAAAGTGTACAAACCACTCATGATATGTAAGAATCTAGGAATTTTGGTTTGGCAAAGATCAAAAAGAAAAGGTTGAATTTCTTCTTTAGGGGCTGCAAACCTATGAAATAAGGAGCCCCCTGGAATAACAAAGGGAAAGATAGTGAAGTCCTCTTTTTTCTTGGTATAGAAACATGAAAAAAAGATCAAGGACTTCACTAGGGTTAGCGTTAGTGTCATCCCAAAGGTGTGTTTTCTATTATCTGGAAGACTTGAATGTCCATAATTTTGTTTTAATTATAAAGTACTTTTGGGCAGACAAACATCCGGGTAACTAAAAAGCTAATTGTACTTCAGGGCCTGGCTGCTGTGTCTTTAAGTTTTCAGCAGTTTTCAGTCCCCCATGACAGACTTGTTGCCTGGGTAACAAGGGGAAAAAAACAAAACAAAACAAAACCAAAAAAAAAAAAAAAAAAAAAACAAAACAAAAAAAAAAAAAACTTTGCTCATGCCAGATACTGAAGATCAATAGCTATTTCACAAAGTTTATGGCATAATTAAAAAGTGTAACAGGAATAATTTTCATTTCAGAGCCTTAGGCTAAGCCTGGAATTATCGACTAAGTCAAAGTTATGTGGTGTAACATTTTTTATTATGTTTATGTATAATATAAAGAGCTGACAGCTTTTACATGTGACTTGTTAAGTCAGGAACACTGAAGGGGGGAAAAACACACAATTCTGGCATCCATAAAGCAATGACTGTTTACCAAGTTTTCTAACAGTCCATTTTGGGGAGGTGAATTTACATCCCTTTCTATCAGTCTACAGCCACCTATGACTTTCGAGCGAAGGTAAATGGTCAAACCGATCAGGAATTTAGGAGATCACATTTACCCCCAAAGCACTCCAGAGCTTTATTGCATTCAATAAAAGTGCCAGCGATATAAGAATGATCCTTATATCTTCGGGATGATAAGATAGGTGGGACCGTATAATTCAAGACTGTTCTGAAAAACAGCACCTGTGTGTGTACAAACTGCCATTCATGGCAGTTCCATAGAAAAGTGCTCATCTCAGAACAAAGGCAAAGAATCATCCTTTTTTATACGTGGCCCAGAAAGCTTTGCAGAATATCTATGCTTTTTCCAATTATTGAGACTGGGTTTTAAAAGTTTTAAAAAGAATAATATCACCCCCATTCTCTTTTCAATAAAATGATATGCAGAGGGGCAAGCAATAGAATTCTGGGATTTGTGGGATATTTTCGAATTTTTCCTTTGGTTAAAAAAGGCAATGGTTACAGCATAATATGCCTTCTTTATATGCTGACAAGAATGTAGATGGTGCCCGGAGATAAGCCCTGCCCTTCTCATCTACATTTTTCTCCATTTCAATTCTTCTCTACCTAGGTACAGGAAAAGTAATTACCTTCATTCTTTGGGATTGTGTGTGGGGGGGTGAGGAGGGGAAAAGATGGTTGTGTTCAAATCTTGTTTGTGTGGATAAAATGCTTGGATTCAAATCCTATTTTTCCCATAAACAGATAATCTTATGAAATAAGAATAATGATGGCTAATGTTTAACTTTTATTTGAAAATGCTTTTAATGACATTTTTGTTTTTATACCAGCTATATTTCTTCCTAAATCCCTCCTTCCCTTCCATCTCAATCATCCAATGAAATAATATTTACATAAGTACCTAGTACAGTGCCTATCAACGATCAACGATCAGGTGTTATATATATATATATATATATATATATATATATATATACTTATTACCTTCCCATCCCTTAGAAAAATATTTTTTTTAAAATTCAACCAAAGAAAAAATAAAAGCTAAAGAAAGGAAAACAGAATCTGACAACATGTACAAAGTTTCATACCGATGGATTCTCCTTTCTTTCCCACCTAATCAGATGAATGAGGAATCTCTTTTTATATCTCTTATTTGGAGCCATGCTTGCTCTTTGTAATTTTGCAACATTACTTCAGATTACTCTATTGTTGTAGATATTTTCAATTATAGTAGTCATTGTATATATGGTTTTCCTGGTTCTTAATTACTAATATTTATAGAATACTTTGAGGCTTGTAAAGCATTTTATAACATCATTTCATGTGGTCCTTGATGCGGAGACAGCATCATTTATTCCCCATTTATTCCCATTTTACAGACAGAGAAACTGATGCTATAAGGTTCAGGCTCTGTTTCTTTATCTATAAGATGAGGAGCCCCTAATCCTTGTTGTTTTTATCCATTTTCTCAATGGTTTTTAGTTTCCTCATTTATAAAATTAAAGGATTGTATTAGATGAAACAGTGAAGCTTTGTTATCGTTTAGTTTTTTTCAGTCATATCTAACTCCATGTGACCCCATCTGGGGTCTTCTTGGCAAAGATAATTGAGTGGTTTGCCATTACATCTCCACTTTCTTTTCCTGGTCAGGAAATTGAGGCAAATAGGGTTAAATGACTTGACAAGAGTTACACAAGCATTAAGTGTTTGATGCTAGATTTGAACTCAGGAAGATGAGTCTTCCTGACTCCAGGCCACGTGCTCTATCCATTGGGCAACCTAACTACCTCTGTGAGGTTGCTTCCACCTTAAAAATTTGTGGTCCATAAGCATGATTATAGGTTACACTCATATTTATAAACATCAGGGTGGGGGAAAAGTGCAGCCTATGATAAAATTATTCTTCCCAAATCCTATTTGTTAGAACAAACATCATAATTTATTACAGGTTAGAAGAATAAAAAATGGAAAAAAATATGCTATAGAATTAAAACATTTCCAACCTCATATGTTTAAAGAAACTATTGACATTCAAAAATTAGATAAAGGAATATACACTGACCCAGGCAGTCACCATTTCCTAAGCCAGCTAAACTTACATAAAGCAGATGCAAAATACAGTGATCAAGAGCATAAATCACATCTCAGCCAGCAAATCTTTAATCTTCTTACCATTTTAGAAATATAAAATATTTCATATAAGCCTACAGAGGAAGAAAATGGAAGATTATGAAGAGTATTGTCTCATAAAACTCAGAATTGGTAGTAGGGGAAAAAAACAATTTACAGAATGCTTGGTAAGAGACCAAATTCAGTTAGATTATCTTAAGAACATTTAAAGGATGAAAGCTGGAAGTGGATCCGAACAGCAAGACCAGTTAAACCTTATCTGTCAGAATTCATTCCATAGTCTGGTTTGTGATTACTATAATTCTTCCATAAAGTCTATACACATATGGTGGCTATTTAGTAGTTTTATAACTCAAAGAGAGATCATTCTTTTGTGAATTTCAATGAATCGACATCACTTGCTAGAAAATGCATGTAGACACATCCATTTGTAACTGCCTGCTGGTTCATCTCATAGTTTGCAGTTCTAAGAGAAAGCTGGAGCCAGCTTTAGACATTTCTCAAGAGCCAATTGTTAAATTTTTATTCTGAGAAATTGTCAAATGCTGAAAATAGGACTGTCTAGATTTAAGAAAGTGAATGAAAAGATGTTAATGAAGATTAAACTGAAAGGCATGTCATGGGACAATTTTTTTGGAGGGGCTGATTGTTAAATATTTACCAGCAAGTTACTGCATCATAATACTAGCCTCAAGTAATAAATGAATATTAATGAATTACTACCCACACATACACAGATACTCTGTATACTCTTTAAAATGACTGAAGGAAATGAACAGCTAAATAGAAATTCATATCATGACCAAAGTTAGGTTTCCTTTTCTTCCTCCTTAAAGCTCCCAACCATTTAAAGTACTTAAAGATCCCAAAGCAAAAATCTGGGAACAGAAATAACATCGCTTGCCTTACTTCCCCACCAATCACTGCTCTATAATCCCTGGGAAGTATGAGTATTGATTGAAATGTGGCACATATTTGAACTTTCTGTAAAAAGGGGAGAAGTTGGAAAGCTGTCCTGGGTTATTACCCACCCACCTGGCTATTGTTCCCATCCTCTGCAAACTAATCTGAATCCCAGTGTGCCAGACTCTTATTACAGCCTCATTCTGAGACCCAAACTTGTGGTGGCTCATTGCTCCAGATTTCCTAAGATTAGTCAGCTGTAAATAATATCCTTAATAAATATCATTTGCATATATATAAGTTTGTGCATAAGATCTCATTTCCTTTTCTAGAGTAGATATTAATTTACCACCAAATTGCTGGCTCTGAAAGTCATTTGTTGCTAAGTAAAAGAAATAATATATACATATATATGTGTGTATATACATACATAAAAGAAATTGATCCTCTAGCCTTTATACTTTTGGAAAAATATTACGGACCTAGAAAATAGCACCAAATAGATACAAAACAGGATGAAAATGGAAATGATTTGTCAAAATTACCATAATAAAATATTCTCTATAATTTGAAAATTACAATTTCCAATGTATTAAGTAATGAATTAGAAATCATATTAAAAATAACAAAGACTTTAAGGAAAGCTAGACTAGATCAAGAATGGAGAGAGAAAGCCCATGCCAGAGAAGGACAAGTTTGAAGGCACTGAATGTTCAGTGAGATCTAAAAGAGGGGAGATACCAATACTTGGAAAAAGTAGTGAGCAATATTACCACTGATAAAAGAAAACCAAGGAAACAACAAGGGATTCTGGAATCATATCTAGGAATTTGGTCACCTAGAACAAGAAAGTTTTTAAGGAATGATTGAACCCAAAAGTGGAGAAGATAGTCAAGAAGGAAGTTGTCTTGGGAATTGAAGACATTATGAAACTTGGAAACCAGGATGATTGAATTAGGCAGGGGAGATAAAGAGAAAAATTGACTCTGATACAAAATCTATCTTGTTTTTACTCCTAAATAACTTTACTCCTAAAAAAATATTACTTAGAAGGAATGATAAATTGGAGGTCAATAGGTGATGACAAGAAGAATGTGGGCTGGATGGAGTGAATTTTAAAGAAGACATGGTAGCTAATTAACCAAGGGAAGGTAGGGGCTAAAATAGCATTAGGAATGCTAGCAGTTAGGAAAATCCTAACTCCTTTTTGTGAAGAGATATGAGGAAGACAGGTTGCCTGAGAAAAGGTGAGAAGAGATGCAATGTCTTCAAGAGAAAGTTAGGTTCTAATGACCATTAAAAGAGCAAAGAAATGTGAGAGAAAGAAATCCAGAATGAAGGAAAATTAACAATAGAGGACAGAGGAATAAAAAAAAAAGATACTGGGGAAAGCCAGGGAGGAGGAGAATGGCGATGAAAATGTGATTAAGAAAAAAGAGTGTACAAGAGAAGAGAATAGAGACTTAGGAGTAGGTGGTCTAATTCCAGCTTCTAGCTTCAGTTTTGGGGAAAGAAAGGGTTATCCATCCCAAATATTGGTATCTGGAAAAATACATATGTCCCTCAGCCTTAGTCATGGTTTTAAATCCTCTGTTACTTTCCTTATCTATAAAGTTCTTCAATGCACCATAGTGTAGGAAATGGAAGGCAGATCTTAGAGGCATCAATGTCTGTGTTCAAGTTCTGTCTTTGATCTATATAAAGTAGGGAAATCATGTATCACAAGCTTTCCATGCCATAGGAAATTCAGTAATATTATGAGATTATAGACAAATTGCTCAGATGAATCGAGAGGTCTTTTTCACAGCAAATTTCCTACACTTATGAAATCACAATTCTGAAACAAAACAACACAAACATAGTGATTGATGATCGATGATTAAACAGATGGCTAATTGACAGACTAATGAACAAATACACACATATTTATGAAAATAATCTACACATATTGGCATATTGAGAAGGACAAAGGTAATTTTTCATGAAGAATATTGTTGGTAGACCATATCCTTATGAAAATCTTGAAACTGTCTGAAAGGTATAGAGAATATAATGGGTTAGTAAAGTATTGACTATTTTTTAAGCATTTGATTCAGTAATGTAAAATACCATCCTAAAGGTTTTCTAGAAAATTAGAGATCTTCCACCAATATATTGGAAATCACACAAAATTGCTCAAAAGACAAAAAACAGTAGAGATAATGCTGAATGGATGGTTTGGATTATTGGATTAAACTAGTCACAAGGATTTGTTGCTGAAGAGGAAGTCATCCAGCCTTGAGTCCAAATTGAAGAAGGATTCTCTATGGATGATGAGATCCTTCAGCTTCTTGTGACTTTTAATCATATTGTATTCATTATCTTAATGCCCCAAAATTTCAGAGTCTCTTATTTGAAACCCATAATTATCCACAAGAATTCATGGAACTCTTGAAACAATATGGAAAAAAGCAAATGGAGTAGGAACGTAGATACCCAGACTAAAGGCTAGACTTCATAGAGCTTTACCTTTGGTACATATCTCTTGGACATGGGACAGTAAGGAACAATAACGGAGAAGCATAAAGGACATTATTGCTCTGGGGAAATCATTTCAAGGAGTAGTTTGTGGTCATTCAATCACTCCTCAAAGCCTTGTACTTTAAATAGTATTCTTTCCACTGATACCATGTAACTATTTCTGAAAAATGAATTTCTAGGCTATTTTATGAACAATGGAAAGATGTATCGATGGTAAGTAGGTTGCAACATATTACCAGTGGTATAAAAACTATCAAAGAGATTTATGGACAGATAACGAGTTCATGTTCTCTCTTCTTTAAGTTAAACATTTCCAGATCTTCCTACCAATTCTCCTAAGACCTACTCTCCAGTCTTTTCGCCATTCTAATAACACTCACCTGGACTTCTTCCAGCTTGACTAAAGTATAGTTTCATAAAGTGAAAGCCAGATGGGGAGCAAGAAATTGTTTGCAAGCTTTACTTATGACTAAACTCTGCAGACTACCTCTTGGCCAGTTACCATGTAAGCTTGGAAAACCCTCCACCCTGAGATCTGGCTCTGCTAAATGGTAACCCCATTCACCCAGACTGTTACTGCCCCAGTCATGCTCATTCCACACCTGACCCAACTCTCTAAGCTTCTCCTCACTCAACCTCTCCACTTCTTCATTATCTCTCCTTTTTATGTCTTGTCTTGCCTCTCTATCAGACCACAAGTCATTGAGGGAAGGTACTGTTTTGCTTAATTGTCTCTATCATCAGCAGTTGTCACAGTGTCTGGAATATAGTAAGTACTAAATAATTTTAATCTATATATTATTTAGTTACCTATTTATCTCACAGGTCAGGCTGAGAAGTGATCTGTTTCCAACAACAAGCATGGGGACAGTGGACCCATTATGTTTCTGATGGTTCAAGACAAGGAAACACTTCCTGATGCAGGAACAGCTTTCTGAAGAGTGTGTTCCAAAGCAGAAGAGTAGTCGGAATTTTCCCAAGATTGCTAGGAAAGCTATTGTTGCCTTGATCATATCTCCTTTACATCTTAGTTTGGTTCCTAGTCAGCACAGTCACTAGCCTGAAAAAGGGCCCTTTGAGATGAGTATGTTGGTAGAAGTTACTTAGCATGATCTTCTTAATCTTTTTGGCAAACTACCATCCATCCCCCCCAAAGCAAATGACTCAGACCACTTATCCCTGCTCAACCAGGAACACATTTACTTCTAATACTTCACAAATCTTGGACTCTATCATCTTACCATTATATTGTTCATTTACAGTTCTTCTAATGATGCTGTATTTAGGCAACTGGGAGAGCAGTGGATAGAGCATGCTGGAACAGGTAGTGGGAATACCTGTGTTCAAATATAGCCTCAGATACTTTATGGCTGTGTGACTTTGGACAGGTAGCTTAATATCTGTATGCCTTAGTTTCTTCAACTGTTAAATATGACTAATAATTCTATTTATCTCCCAGAGTAATTATGAGATGAAAGGAGCTACTATTTTATAATGCTTATCTTAATACCTGGAACATATGAGAGAAGCCTTTAAGAGTTGTTTTCTTATGTTCTTCCTTCCATTTTTCCTTCTTCCTTTTTTCTTTTTTTTCTATCCTTCCTTCCTTCCTTTCTTTCCTTTGTGCCTTCCTTCACTTTTCATTCCTTTCTTCCTTCTTTTTTTTCTTTTCTTCTTCCCCTACCTCCTTTGCTTCTACCCTTACCTCCTTTTCCTGTCCATTTTTCTCCTTTTCTTTCTTCTTCCCTCCCTCCCTTTTTCCCTTCCTTCTTACCTCACTCCCTTCCCTTCTTCTATCTGTCCATGACTGCAAAGCATAGAAAATGACAATTTAAGAAGAGGTTTGGTTGCAAACGAATTAAAGGATGATGAAAACTTGGTTGATGAGAAGAAACTAGTGAATGACCAGTAAAGAATTGTAAAGGAAAACCTCATGAAGTCAGGCAATTACTCTCAATTCATTGTATGAAATGACCTTTTGTAAACCTTTTAAAGAATCTATCACCATCAGCATAGGGAAGATTAATAATTCACATTATCTGGACATTTTCATAAATATATTATAGTAATTTAATAACCCATCTCACTGACTTTCAGCACAACATCAGCCAGCTTTCTAATGTGTAAAAGGGAAAAGAAAAAATCCTAAAAGAAATCTAGAATACCGAAAGAAAAATAATACATGGGGAAGAAGGTCAAGGCAAGAATATATAAAAGTGATCTTTTGAATTTCACAGCTTGGAGAGCAAGGTTATGCCAAAATGAGTCGACTTGTAAGTAAAATTGAACTAAAAATCAGTCTCTCCAGTTTCTACATGTTCCAGCTATTAGATCTGCAGTTTTGTTTTTAAATTCCTACTCAACTAAGAAGTAGAAAAAAAAAGCTGAGAAGGCAGAATCATTTTTACTGATCTCAGAGGATTCAGTAGGAGATGCATAATGTTGAATAAATATTACTAACACCATGATATGCACTTTTTCTACCCTTGTAATTATAGCTGACCCTCAAAAATGACCAAGGGGGACCCAATCAATTTCTCTCTTACTCAGAGTAAATCTAAGCCATCCTTTCAAAATTTGATAGGAATCAATAGAGAAACATATTTAGTTATATTATGTACATTAAAACTTGTCAGCCACCCATAACTCAAAGCTCATATTTCATATACTAGGAATCATGAGATGGAAAGAATGTATTTTTATTTTCCTGATTAAGCAGTTTCTTTTTTTTTTTTTTCTTTTGAATGGCTCAAATTTTACGGTTTTCTCAATATAAAATCTGTCAATCTCAACTAGTCCAATCCAAAACATTTGTTATGTGTTGACTAGATTTCAGGAACTGTGCTAAGTATTGGGGATATTAAGATTAATGACAAGAGTCTTCTGTGACTTGACTTTCTCCTGCTGGGGATGGAGGTGAGTTGAGAATACAATATCTAAATACTCATTAATCAATTAACAAGCATATATTAAGCAGGCAACATGAGGTGGGTTCTTTGATTGGTATGGATAGAATAAGTAGAGGGAAAGGTAAAATGTAAGCTTTCAATTTGACATCAGAAAATACTTTTTCTTAGCAGTTAGTACTTAAGTTCAGTTTTGCAGAAAGCTGGGAATTCTAAGAGGTAAAGATCAGAAGAGATTGTACTCCTGACATGGGGAATAGCAGTCTGCTCCCCAGTCACAGAGGCAGGTGATAGAAGGCCAAAGTTGGGGAACAGCAAGATGAGAGAATAATTGCAAGGGAAGAGTGAGAAATAAAGCTGCCAAATGACAATTAATCAACAAGTCTATATCAAGTGCTTACCATGTGGTAGGAACTATATTAAGCATTAAGAATATATCAGAGAACATCCCGGAGGAGACAACATGCACATAAATATACATAGAAAATAATAGAGGAAATGAAAGGTGACCCCATAGCAGAAAGTTATAATAGCTGGAGGGCTGAGAAACGGTACCCACAGAAAAAAAGGATTTGAACCGAGTCTTGAAGAAAACTAAGGATCTATGAGGCAGACATAAGGAGAGAGCACATGCATCTAGGCAGGATGGATGGAAACTATAGAAACTAATAAAATTTGGCAACTGAGAGACTGATGAGAATCAATACCGAGTTCAAAAATAAAGACACTATTTCTAGGCTCATGTTTGTGAAATATAATTCATTTATAATGCAGAAGAAGTGGTTTTCCCTGTATAGTTATCCAACTAATTGGTGCATTCTTCTTGAAAGGCATTATGAAAATATACATTAAGAACTACAGAACTATCCAAAGCCTTTGACTCAGTGATCTCACTAGTAGCATTATTCCTCAAGGATCTCACTAGTAGCATTATTCACACTCAAGGATGCTATTAAGCACAGTGCATTAACAACAGAGTACACAAGTACAGAAATGACAAAGAAATATGGAAAGATAGAAATCCAGAGAAAAGAAAGCAAAAGGAAAGCAATAAAAACAATGCCATGTTAAAAAAAAAAATCAGTAGCATGAAGGGAGGGCAGAAGAAAAGAAAGTTAAAGTGATCAAAGAAATACAAGTTGTCTTTGTATATCTAATGTTTCATATAGTAACATGTATGTGTGGTCCAGACTTGCCATCTTATCTTTATAGGCAATTCCTGATATGGAAACACTCTTTGCTAAAAAACTAAAAAAAGCGTCTCAATTTTTTTATATTTCCTGTCATTCTGTAAAATGATCCCCATGCTAGGGTTAGGATTACAGTCAGGAATCAGGTTAGGATTAGGTTTAGGGAATCGTAGCCATTCCACTAAATAAGAATTTATTCCATTTTCCACTTTTCTTTTCCATTTTTGGTAGCCATCAGCCATAAGTAGAATGCCTGCCTTCCTCATCCCCATCTCTTAGAATTCTTTCTGCTTTCAAGGCAAAATGCCTCTCTTCTGTGAAGTCTTTCCTCATTTTCAGAGTATTTAGCACTCTCTTCTCTCCAGTGCACTCTACAATATTTTTTTTGGTGTATATAGTACATTTCCTCAGTTGACAGTAAGACACTTGAGGGCAGGGACGCTTTAAGTTTTGCCTTTGCAATCCCTAGAACCTGGCGTTATGTCTTGCAAACAGCACAAGGTGAACAAACACTTGCTATTCAATAATATTAATGACATAACAGCAACAATAACAACCACACACACATATTTAATACATTAAAGTTTGAAAAGTACAGGAGGCGGTGTAGTATGGTGTCTAGGGAGCCAAACTTGAATCCAGAAAGACATGAGTTGAAACCAAGTTCCTGCCCTCATACCAGCCTTGTGACTCTTGGTGACTCACTTAACCCATCCATGGCCCAGGGCAACTCTAAGATAATAAATTAAAAAGGCTAATCTTCATTGGTAAAGAGAGTTTCCCTCACCTGGGAGTCCTCTACATCAGTAAAACACAAATCCAATCCCTATTCTTCATAGACTTCACAGACTTAATTGATTATTCTTACCAACAAGCTTTTCATCATTATCTCTAAGGAGGAACTCACCAACTTCTGACTTAAAGGAACTGAAAGGACTGATAATGAAAGAAATCTCAAAACTTACCATCAAGACACTTTCTTTTGGCTTTTCCTCCATTTAGTTTAAAAAGAACCTCTTGCAAAATTAGAAGAGAACTGAAGCACAGGGCTGGAAGAGATCTCCAAAGATGGCAGGAGATTCCTTGTCAGGGTGTGAATAAAGAAAAGATCTGGTGCTTGAATACTTTTTTGCTCTCCTGATCCCACAAATACATGTCATTGATTCAACTATCTTTAAAGTCAGTTTGCTTTTCTCCAGATCCAAGTCTCTTTTATATGGGCTCTTATGCTTTATCCTCTAAGTAATACCACATTTTATTTTTTAGCTCACACTGAATGACCTGTGTTCCCCTGATCTGGGGTTTAAGAAAGACAGGTGGATGGATTTTAAATCCAAATGAACCAAGGGCATTTATGAATCCCTCCTCAGAAGTGTTCAACTGTGGAAGACGGTTAAATAAATCTATCTCTGGCAACAAAGTAGGGATTGTCAAGGCAAACTATTTACACATACTTTTCTTGGAGAGAGATTAGGAGCTCAAGGGATAAAAAGCAGCTCAATGTCCTTTTATGTATTTTTCACCCTCATCAGAGCAGAAGCTCTGTCAATTGTGTCAAGGAGACTGATTTCTTTCCATCTTAGATGCCAAGTATAAGATGTTCAGATGAGGAGTCCAGGACGTGTCTAGTTAAGAGCCCTCAAAGACAGAGAAGAGGGGGGTGGAGTAGAGGAAAACAATTGACATAGTACTAGCTTACTTTATTATCTACATTTGTTTAAACTATTTCCAGAACCCAAAGAAGAAAAAAAAAATCATACCATGTAATAATTATAGAGTCATTACACACACATAATCCTAATATTATCACTACACGTATGTCTCATTCCTCTAAGAAGGCATAAGGTGCTGATTCAATGATGGATACATTTTTCCCCTGTGCATGAAAAAAAATCATAATGGAAAATTAATAATAGTCTTTTAATAATTATGTCACCTTGGAGTTATGCAACACCTTTTCTGTGGAAAAGTTTTATGACTACGTTAATTAAAGTTTTAAAACTTTCCCTCTAAAACAACAGTATTTCTACCTAAGAAATATGATTCAACCCAAAGTAGTCAGACACTAACCATTTTGAAGGGTACAGAAACAAGCTCGGGAATCGACATGTCAAAATATTAGAATGTTCTGTCCCCTTCCCCCACACTTGAATCATCTCTTTCTTCTGTTCTATTCAAACATTGGATTTTTTGGGGGGGTGGATATGGGGTAAAATCTCTTGTAAAGACTAGGATTCTGTTTGATTTCTTTTTGCGTGTGTATAGGGGTCTCTACAACTAACTTACTCTAATTCAAGTGTCCTACCATTCTCTCCTTTGCCCACTGGACTCAAGCATTCATAGGATCATCAATCAATTAACACACATTATTAATCTCCTCCTAGGTACCAGGAACTGTGCCAGGCGCTGGAAATACAAAGACAAAAATGAAACAGTTCTGCATCTGAAGGAACTTATGTTCTAAGCAAAAAGACAAACAATAGGAGAGGAAGCCACTAACTTTCTATCGAGGGTGATGTGCAGTTTACACAGTCAGGCAGGTAACAAGCATTTATTAAACACCCCATTAGATGCCAGACACTAGAACAGTGGAGATACAACAGACATAATCTATTAAGAAGCTTCCATTTAATTAAGATGAAATAAGGTTGAAAAGAGATGTCCTTGCATTTGTTCTATGGAGAAAACATAAACAAGTAATCTAGTTCTTGGTTCTAAGACCCTTTCCACTAGACCAGGACTGGGTTTATTTAGATTCATTTCAACCAACATTTACTAAGACTTGGCCGTGTTTTTTGTTAGTCATTAGAAAAGATAAAATTGAACAGCTTTTGTCCTCACAGAGTTTACATTCTCCATCTTCTGGGGCAGCTAAGTGGTGCATGGATAGAGCACCAGCCCTGAAGTCAGGAGGACCTGAGTTCAAATGTGACCTTAGACACTTAACACTTCCTAGCTGTGTGACCCCATTTGCCTCAGCAAATAAATAAATAAAGTATACCTCCTCATTTTACCTGGATGAAATTCCTGGGTTACTCAAGTCCTTGTCTAGACCTTCAGAATGAGGTATTGTGTAAAGCTGTTTCGTCTCATCCATTCTCAGTCCAGGAGTCCTTGGAACCTTAATTCTCTGGGGTAGCCCTTCCCCAGTATTGAGTGGCTCCGTGTCTCCATCTTGAAGCCTCAATAATCACTCAGCTCAGGACCTTGGCTTCTTTAACCTATAGCCAAGTACAAGTGTATCTGCTTCCCCTAATTTAGACACTGACAGTTTCAATAAGAGCCCTTTGGCTGTCCTCTCACTTAAAGGGCTTGTAAAAGTTCCCAGGTGTTACCTTGAGATGGAAAGGAGGAGGAATAAGAAACTGGTTCCTCCTCTTAGAAATCTTAAAGTGATTTCAAAGCACTCAGAGGCATGCTTTATGATGATGAATACCCAGATTCCTTTCCCACCACAGAGAGGGATCATGGACGTGAAGAACCGGTCTGACACCTTGCTGTCTACAGTACTGCTACCCTAAGGCTGTGTCTTAGAAACAGACACTTAGGCACCTTCCTGTTTTCATTCCCCCCCCCCCATCTTTCACTAGCTAAATGGGACAAGTATAATTTAACACTGAAGGCTCTATACTGTGAAACATCCACAGGCCAAGGGCCCCTGGTCCTTCCAGGAGATGTCAAGGGGTTGGAATGAAACATAAACGTGCAGCTTAAGAGACCTGCTGATTTTACTAGGGGTGGGAAAGAAGCCAGGGCTAGATGGGGAAAGGTCCCTGTCCCAAAGCAGCCAGGCTGAGGAGCGGAGGTCAGGTGACTGCCTGCCTCCAGGAATAGAGCAAAGAAAGATTTCAAACATGGAGGTCTTTATGAGGCATTACTTTGCTATTCAAGTAGGGGAAAAGCAAATCTTTCAAAATTTAAAGTGCTACATTTCTCTAAAAATGATCCTGTGGGTGGGTAATGCTTCTAGTGGAAAAAGTTCTGGACTGGAATACAGAGGAGTGACTTCTTAATTTGGCTCTGGATGTGAGGAATTGTGGGAATGTGAGCTAGTTCTTGAACCTGTCTAGACATCAGCCACTTCATTGATTAAAGGAGTCAAATTTAATAAGGTCACAGGTTTTGGGGATCCACTGATAGATTTCAGAGTTCATGAAATTGGAAGGGAAAAAAATAAATATTGTCACTAACCTCCAACTGAAATTTAGCATATATTTTAAGTATGGATGGAGGCAACAAACATTATTCTGAGAAATTTCACCAGACTGCTACAAGGGTCTATGCTAGAAAATTCCTGGGGTCTTTTGTAGCTTTGGCATTCCACAATTTGGGGCTATGATTTCTTTCTTCAATGTCTCAGGAAGACCTGAGTTCAAAACCTGCCTTTGAAATTTACCAGTCATGTTTTTCTCTTCAAGTGGTCAAACCCTTTCAGCCTCCACTTCCTCATCTGTACATTAGCTATACTAATAGTTCTTTATTCCTAGGGTGGTTATGAGGATCAGATGTGATACTGAATGAGAAGCATCTTGCAAAGTGCTTGTGCTAAAGTACTTTATGAATGATACTTATTATTCTATTCAACAAATCTTTGGTTGAGCACCTCCTTTGTGCCAGTTGTTAAATACTTAAGATCACAGAAGGACAACAAATATGAAAGAATTCTTCTCCTAGAGCTTGGGGAGATAGACAACCTGGAAATGAAATGAGATGGCCCTTTGTGAACCTTACAATCTTACATAAATGTGAATTATTAGTAGCAGTAATTATAAACAGAAAATATCTATATCTATATTCTATGATGCAAATGACTCCTTAGATACAAAATAAATTGTTAGTTTTTATTTATGTTTTTCTTTTCAAAGGACTTCACAAGTACAATAAGAGAAAAACAAAAAAGCATGGCTAAGCAGATGTTCTTATAATATTTGGGGGTTTTAATGAACTCAAGTTCAATATCAGCCCAGGGAACAATATTACAACCCAGAAATAAAATAAGATCTTGGGCAGCACTAGGAGACATATGGTCCAGGACTATGGAAAGCCTAGATTTACAGGACTGCACCAAAAGGCCAGACCTGAGTTGAAAATTCTATAACTTTTTAGCTAGTTTGAGAGATAGTCCATAGATGTAGAGGAATTCCCCCAGAATGTTTGGGCCATTTACTCTTCATTAATCAATTATTAATTAAGCACCATATATATTTCAGGTAAAAAGCAGCTATGAATAGTAAATAGAAAATCAGTGTTCAGAGTTAGCAAGTTCCTAAGGGTCAATGCTGAAAAATTGTCCTTGCATATTTTTTGAAAATAAAAAGCTTCAATTAAAAAAAAAAGTGTTAACAAGACCTGAATTGAAAGCCTGCTTCTGATGCATGCTAATTCTGAAAGTCGGAGCAAACCATTTAACTACTCAGAGCACAAAGCAGAGTTGTACAAATGTGCAATGGGTTACAATCTGTATCACTGGAGGAACTATTCACATTGGTGAAATCATATATGTAGCAAAGCATATAGCAATCTATCTGTCTATGGATATGTACAATCTGTATGAATTTTTAAAGAAACTTTTCTTTTCTTGTCATTTTTGCTGAGACAACTGGGGTTAAGTGCCTTGCCCAGAGTCACACAGCCAGAAAGTGTTAGGTGTCTGAGGCTAGATTTGAACTCAGGTCTCCTGACTTCAGGGCTGATGCTCTATCCACTATACTAACTAACTACCCCTAAAGAAACTTTTCAAAGAAAGAGTATCATATTTTGATACCAATTTTAATACCCTAGTTTACATAAATTGCAAAAATTCTAAGAAATTCCCATTGACTTAAATGTAGTGTTTTGTTTTATTTTTCTTGGAAGTTCCTTTTTATTTATCTTTCTAGTCTCAAACAGACAAGTTCTATACCCCTACCTAAGCTAAAAATATTCCTGTTAACTTTTCACCATCCATTAAAGGAATGTAATTTAAAATCAATAAAGAGTTTGCACATCTGCAAAGATAATTAAAGTCTGTGCTCATTTAGCCTCGGGACAACCTTGTAAGTCCTTCATCCTCATCTGGATTCAGGGTCCTATCTGAAATCTCAACTGGCAAGAGCATATGGAGACCTGTGATCAGAGCACACTTGATCAGCTCCCCAGGTGTAAGAGATAGGCTGAAATCTACAGGGAAGAGAAATGCGATGAATGTTCTTTTCAATCCTCTATTGTCAGGGGTCCAATTGGTGAATGGAGGCAATCTGCCAGACATGTGGCTCTAGAGGGTCCTCTCTATTATCATTCAAAGCACGCGATGGGGTGCCAGTGATAGTCTGTGAATATGCCCACTTAGGCACAACATGCTCTGAGATGGCCATGATTTGATGCATTGTCTGTGCCCAACTCAGTCTCTCAGAGATGTAGCAATCTATTAGAAAGAACAACTAGCAGGAAGTATGGCGGCTCTTAATTAGCATAATTAGAAAGTGCAAGGTCTTTATCCAAACAAAAGAAAAAACCTCTCCAAACCATATCTCACTTCCTTTTTTTGGGTTGTTGTGATCATTTCTATGACCTATCCAGGTAGTAATGTACTCTCATGAGTAATTTTAGTATTTTTGGCCACGACCTCTTCTTAAAAATGATGAGCTAAAGGTATTATTTGCCAACCAATCCTTGACAATTGTTTTACTCCTATTTGCCAAAATTATTTTCTATTTCATTGCCTTATCTGAATGTGTTTTGTTTCCCAGTCATTCATTTCCCAATCATCTATTCTTTATCATCTATATGTCAGTAAAAAGCAACTATGCTGGAGTGGACACAGAATCAGCAAAACTCACGCTAATTATGAGACCATGTGCTACTCACTTAACTACTTACTTGTAGGCAAATGGCTAGGATTATTAGTTGTAGACCAGTTATCAATCCATGTCTTAATACAGGATTTCTTTTTCAGGCAAGTAGATACATATATACATTATATATACACACATACATAATAGTTTATATGTATACACAAACACACATACAAAGCAATTTTTGGGGAAAGAGGTCTAATAAATAGGGGAATCAAGATGGGCCTTTTGCAGCAGATGCTACTTGTACTGAGCTTTGACGAAAGAAAGGAATACTGAAATGAAGAAGGGACATATTCCAATAAGAGGGCCAACCTATGCAAAGGCACAAGATGGAAGATAGAATATACAGGCAACTGTAATTAGGCTAATTTAGCTGGGATTTGGTGTATAAAAGAGAGTCCAATAAGTCTGAGAAAGTATACAGGAGTCAGGTTGTAAAGAATTATTTTGAAAATGTCAGATGGAGGAATTTCTATTTTATCTTAAAGGCAATGGAAAATCATTTTGGGTGGAGGATGGTATGGGGAGGAGAGAGGCTGGAAACAGGAAGAACACTCAAAATGTTATGATGATAATGGAAGCAAGAGACTGCAGCAGCAGCAGCAGCAATAGTAGTTGTAGTAGTAGTAGTAGTAGTAGCAGCAGTAATAGTAGTAGAAGTAGCGGCAGCAATAAATATAGCAGTAGTGAAAGTGGTCGTAATATGTTTGAGGTTCAGCACACCCAATGATGAAATTGATGGAGGCACCAAATGATGAGATCAAGTGAGCAACTGGCCCCAGATGTTGGGGTTGAGTCATGTGAAGAAATCACAATGTCTTTTCTCTGGCAAAAGTAGGTTATTTAAGAGAAAAGATTATAGACAAAATGAAGAGGTAAAATAGGTACCAGGAGTGACAAATAAGAAATAGATTTGAGAGAGCAATAGAATTGATAGGGAAAAGATTTTGCATGAATCTATTAAAAGAATAAGCCATGGGGTGTGAGTATACCATTGACTGGCAGGATAAATCCATAGAGCAATTTAGGACCCTAAAAGAGTTAGATTGAACCATAGAGCACTTTGGATCTCTGCCCAAAGGGCTATCAAACCTTTGCTCTGACAGTGTCTCTACTGAGCCTGTATCCCAAAGAGATCATAAAAAATAACCCACATGTGCAAAAATGTTTGTAGCAGCTCTTTTTGTAGTGACAAGGAGCTGGAAATTGGGGGATGGCATCAGTTGGAGAATGGTTGAATAAGTTATGACATATGAATGTTATGGGATATTATTGTTCTACAAAAAGCGATCAGCAGGATGATTTCAGAGAAAGCTTGCATGAACTGATATTAAGTGAAGTGGGTATAACCAGGAGACCAACAGCAAGATTATACAATGATCATTTGATGGACATAGCTCTTCTCAATAATGAGATGATTCAGGCCATTTCCAATGGTCTTGTGATGGAGAAAGCCATCAGCACCGAGAGAAAGGGCTGTGGGAACTGAGCATGGATCACAACATAGTATTTTCACATTTTTGTGGTTGTTTGCTTGCTTTTTGTTTCCTTTCTCATTTTTTTTTGTGTTTTTGAGCTGATAGTTCTTGTGCAGAATGATCATTGTGGAAATATGTTTAGAAGAATTACACATGATTAACATACATTGAATTACTTGCCATTTGGGGAAGGGAGTGATGGAAGGGGGGAAGGGAGGGAAGAGAGGGAAAATTTTTGGAAGACAAGGTTTTAAAAGGTGAATGTTGAAAATTATCCATGCATATATTTTAAAAATAAAAAGTTTAAATAAAAACAAAACAAAAGAGTTAGAAGGTGAAAGATAACCACAAGGCAGAAGGTTGCAATGGGCTAATCCAAAAGGGATTCAGCAAAGATGGCATGGGTCATGGACAGATTTATAGGGGACATTAAACTTTGGGGATTTGACATAAGTTGGCCTTCTGATTAGATACAGTAAGGTGGAGTTATCCACAATCTCAATGTCCTTCCTTGCTTCCCTTGGGGAATAATTTTATCAATACTTCAGGCTTTTATCTATCAATTCCATCTAGTGATAGATGATTTCATCAGTAATAGTTGTAGTAGCAGTGACAGCAACAGCAGCAACAGCAGCACTAATAGTAGCAATAGTTACAGCAGGAAGGGGAGGAGAAAGGAGAGGAAAAGAAGGAGAAGTAACAAGTAACAGTAGCAGCAGCAGTAACAGTAGTAACAGCAGTAATGGCAGCAATAGCTGTAGCAGTTGTAGCAGTTGATTTTCTCATTTGTCCTTCAATCTTAAAGAGGACCAGGCATGAAAGTGATGTCTTGATCTGCACATGAATTGGATATAAGTAGGGTGTTGAAGCAAGATAGAGTTTGGATGAATAGAATTCAGTAGATGTGGGATTGACAAGACTGGGCCACTAACTGGATGTGAGGGATGAGGGAGAGGGAAGAATCAAGAGTGACCCCCAAGTATTTGTCCTGTATGAATAGAAGGATAATAGTAACATCAATAAAAACAAGGAAATTACAAAGAGCTTTGGGCAAAAGGTAACAAATACTTCTAGAGCTTGAAATATCAACTGGTTATCTTTTCCTCAGGCCCCAAATAAAAGGTCAAACCCTAGAGGGCAAGGTCTATTTTAACTTTCTCTTCTAAATACCAAGCTTAGTGCCTAACCCTGAATAAATGAACATGTTCATTCAAGAAGCATGGAACTGCACAAGGAGGCTGACAGTCCAGTTCTCTGACATTCATATATATGCACTGAGAACATAATAGGTACTTTAATAAATGCTAATTGCTCCTTGAAGGATCAGTTCCTAAAAGGTTCTTTTCATCTGACTGAAAGTCTCTTTGAAACCAACAGTCTGGAGGTCGGTTGTGGTTTTTACCTGTTTAACAACCCTCACCCAATAATCTCCCTGCAAGAGCAGAGAACACCGAAGTTTCTATATACTTTAGCTTAGATGATGGTTTGGAACTACTTTACGAATGTTTTTCAACTTAGATAAGATCAGCAACAGAACAGCACACAATGCATTCCACATGGAAAATTAAATGAGCTTTTTCTCACTTAAAGTAAGGGTGCAAACTCAAATACAGGCACTGATCTCATTCCAGCTTCCTCTGATTGCTGGGAAAAGATTTATGAAGTAAAGAGACTCTTTCAAAATGATGGCTGTTCATTAGGCCAGAGGAGGCAGCCTTTTTTCTCCTGAATTATCTTTGGCTTTGTGGCTTTATTTAGGCATATTTGCTGGAAATGTTGACCCTGGTTTCTGGGAAGCTAATAGTGACTGAGAACAAACAAAACAGGACGGGGGTAGCATCAGAAATCTAGCTCTGATCAGCACAGAGTTCCCCAAGCGTAACCTTGAACATGGCACAGAGGTGATCTCCCAGAAGAAAGTCCACATATGTTCTTGAGAGTCTAAAAGTCTGAAAATCCCTTCCCAAACTAACAAAGACAAGCTTCTGAGAGTTGGTGGCGAGGGTCATTCCCCCGCTTACTATGATTTTTCACCAAATGGAGATACTTAGAATAGACTACAAACTGTGTGTCTGTTTTTCTGTGTATTAGTGTGCCCAGGTGTGAGTCTGTGTCTCCCTCCCTCCCCCTTTCTTCTATTTGTCTCTCAGTCGGTCTCCCTCTGTCTATTTGCCTGTCTCTATGTCTCTCTTCCTGTTTGTCCCTCTCTCCCTTCCCCCACCCAGTCCTGTCTTTCTGTTTCTGTCTGTCAGAATCTCTGTCTCTCTCTTTCTGTGTCTGTCTCTGTCGGTCTCTCATGCACACACACACACACACACACACACACACACACACACACACACTCAAACTGTGCCTTTTTAAATTCAGGGCCACTGCACAATGCCTGAAACATAGTAGGTGCTTTTCCTTCCCAGTTCCCTCTTCTGCCTTCCTGTGCATTGACCCATAGCACCAAGTAGGGAGAAGTGGAAAAGATCCAGCCCACACCTAGTTCAACCCTCTTACATTACAGAGAAGAAAACTGAAGCCGGGGATTGTAAGTGACTAGTCACATGCATAGTGTCAGTGGTGAAACTGGAGCCCAGATCTTCCAACTCCTGAGTCCTTTCCATTGTATTGCAAATAAATATAGGCTAGGGTTTTTCATAGTCAAACATCCCTTTTATCTCCTGGAGGGAAGATAAGTCTAGGTGCAAACCAAAAGATCCTGCAAACCCAGATCCTGGCATTTTCTGTCTGGCCCTTGTTTTCAGAAAAGTGACTCCAAAGTCAATTTCCTCAATAAAAACTCTTTGAAGGAATGTACATTAAAAAAAAAAAAAATTAAGGAAGATAAATTGGTAAAAACAACATATCAAAAATTGTACCAGAAAAAACAGCCCAAATGTGTTTTATGGGGTCCCTATTGTGCAAGGAAAGGATTGAAATGTTAAAATGCTTCACACACACACACACACACACACACACACACACACACACGCTAGATGGGTTCTCTGACTTTCCTGATGCCTTCACAAAGAATAGAATCAACACCCAGACAGAATATGAACAAGACAATGCAAGGTTAGAAGGGCTCAAATGGTCTGCAGCTGTATCAATAATACTAAAAAAGGGGGGAGGGGGAAGAAGAGGGAAGGAAGGACTGGGAATTCTCACTCCCCCAATAATCAATCTGGGTGAACAACGGGAAATGAAACCGCCTGCCCCGACTTCCTCAAAAACGACTTTTCCACCACTCCGCTCCAATGAGCCTGACTCTATTTCTACCCACACCATCCAACCATCAAAGCTAAAGCGAGGGAAATTCATTTTATATCAGTCCCCCACATCCCTGCGAAGCACCTGTTTCCCCTCCCTTTGTGTTATTGTCCCGGATGAGGACACATTTCCCGGCATCCTCTATCTTCCAGAAATAAAAAAAGTGATACACAGATTTAGTCGCAGATTATAAATGAACTCTAAGGTAGCTTGGTATTACGCAGGATGAAGAGGGCTTTTTTGTCAGAGGTGGCAGTGAGCCCCACGTGGATGGCGCGCCAGACGCTCGCAGCGTTCTAAGGGGAATGTCAAAAGTGCTCCAGAATCCCACGGGCGTTGGAAATAAAGGCGGCCTCTCTTCCCGGGGCACATGGCATTGCGGAGGGTTGGCCAGGCTGGCGCTGCTGACAGGTGCGCGCCGCCGCTGGAGCCGTCCCCACTTTCCCCACCTCCCCGGGCAGGGTTGCCCACACGCCGTAAGCGGCCCGGCTAAAGTTCCTGCTCCGCAGCACTTCAAAGCTCGCAGCCACACACTTACCTTGGAGCGAGGTGTTAGGTAAACCGGCTTCGTTCTCTCCCATTTTGCTATTTCTCTTTAAGTGGGGGCCCCGGCCTCTTTCCAGCTGCGCCGGTTATGGTGTAAGCTTTGACCTTCTGACTTTCAACTGGAGTAGTGTAATCGGACACTACCTGCTCTCTGCTGTGAATAATTATGGGGCTGCTTCCTGAATTACCTGGGCTGGCCTGACCTGTTTCTGGATGAAGTGAGTGAGCTCACATGCTTTGATCCAATGCTCTCCTGTGAACGTGGGAGCCCCGCACAACAAGGCTTTGTTTCAGGTTCAATATTCATTTTTTGATCGCTGACTTTCCCTGGACAGGGGGAAGAGTATTTGCACTTTGCTCCCGAGAGGTACTTGGCAATAGATAACAGGAGGCTTTACAAGACATCCTTCATCTGCCTCTCTCCCAGGAAAAACAAAACCAAACTTTCAACGCAGCATGGCCGTGTCCGTTTTCAGGTATTCCTCTGCTGAGTGGAGAAAGATGGGAGGCAGTATGAAGGTAGTGGCTGTTCATTCATTCATTCCACAAGCCTTATCCAGCATCTTTTATGCGCAAAAAAAAGTTGACAAAGAGGGGGCTAAACAAAACAAAACAAAAGGTCTTTGCCTTTAATGAGTTTATATTCTAGTGGGATGGGGTGGTGAGAGAGTCATACTGGACACCTGAAAGGGACCTCAAGAGGAAACAGGCAGCAGTGAAATTTTGAGGAAGCGAGTGACCTTGTCATACCCAGGCCTTAATAGAAGTGTGGTTTAACACCCCCCCCAAAATCAAGGACAAAATCATAGTTGCTCTTCTCTGTTCCATAATTTCCCTACATTTGATCTGGCTCACCCAGGCCATACTCAAACAAGTGAAAATGAAGGTTGCTTCTTTTTTTAAATCAATCACAAGACAAATTCTGGGATTCTAGAGAATAGTTAGAAACTAGAGTCTAGTTAAAACAAGTCTTATATACACACACACACACACACACACACACATATATATATATATATATATATACATACACACATATTTACATGTATGTGCATATATGTATTTATGTATATTATATGTATATTGTATATATGTTATATGTATATATATGCATGTGTATATTATATACATATATACCAGGGGTTTACAAACTACGGCCCATGGGCCAGATGTGGCCCACTGAGGACGTTTATGCAGCCCACCAGGTTGTGGCAAATAGGCTGAGAGGCAGAGACAGAGTGTGAGCTTTTGTTTTTACTATAGTCCGGCCCTCCCACAGTCTGAGGGACAGTGAACTGGCCCCTATTTAAAAAGTTTGAGGACCACTGATACATATTATATAAGTTTTATAAATAAGGAAACTTAGGCCTTTGGTATTAAATGACTTCCCTAAAGTCATAGAGCTAGAAAGCATCAGGAGAAGTATTTGAACTCAGGTCCTTTGATCTGGAGGCAGTATGCTTTACAGACTGGCTCATTGCCTTTAAAAACATGCATACAGATTAGTGTAATATAAGGTGATATTGAGAAGGAAGGCACTAGCAGATGGATGGCTGAGGAAAGACTTCAGAGAGGAGGAATATACATATATATATATGTATATATATGTATGTATATATACATATATGTATATGTGTGTATGTATATACGTATATGTATATATTTATACACATATACATGTAATGCATATATACGCTTATGCATATATACATATATGTGTGATGTATATATATATACGCATATACATATATACATATATGTATATGTATATTATATAAACATATATATATTTTCATAGATATGTATATTAAATGTATATATATGTGTGTGCATATATATATATATATATGCAAATTAGAATTGTTGTTATAAAAAGGTCAAAGGGAAGATTTTTATAGAGATGCTCCATTTGAGCTTTGTGAAAGTATTGTATTCCGAGAAATGGAGAGAAACTATGTAGAGGAAACTTCATGCTGATAAACAGAAGGGAGAGGTGGAAGATAAACTTCAGGGAATAGAGAGGAGGCTACTTTGTCTAGAACAGGAGAATGAATCAGGAAATAATAAGGCTGTAATAATAGGGAATAAGACTGTAAAAATAGGGAAAAGTCAGATAGTATAAATGTCACTTCTGAAGTTTATAATTGATCTTAGAGGAAATAGGCAGCAGTGAAATTTTGAGGAAGCGAGTGACCTTGTCATACCTAGGCCTTAATAGAAGTGTGGTTTAACACACCCCCCAAAATCAAGGACAAAATCATAGTTGCTCTTCTCTATTCCATAATTTCCCTACACCTGATCTGGCTCACCCAGGCCATACTAAAACAAGTAAAAATGAAGGTTGCTTCTTTTTTTAAATCAATCACAAGACAAATTCTGGGATTCTAGAGAATAGTTAGAAACTAGAGTCTAGTTAAAAACTACACATTGCATTATAGTATACTAAGCTGTCAGCTAATTATTTATCAGGTGTGTAAATAGCTATAAATTTTATCTATATAGACCTAAAACTCTCCCTCAAAAAATGAAATCAAGCCTCCAGAAGTCTGACTATAAATGTAGGATTGCAATCCAGGATTTGTTTCTCTGGGTCCCAGGGGTCCTTTCATAAAAACCAAGGAGGGAGGTGACCTCAGCCAGACATCCCTCCCAGGCTTAAGGTTCTGAGATGAAAATTCCAGATTGCATTCTTCCCCTAAGACTTAGGAAGCCTGTAATGTACACACTCTACACTGTATACATTTTACCAGGATGATTCAGGAACTGAGATGTTTACATCTGTAGAGCACACAGTAACCTTCATTTTCAGACCTACCTAAAAAGGCAAGGGGGGAAGCCCCAAAATATATCTTCAATTCATTCAGGCAGAATCCTAAACACAGACTAGCTGAATTGGTCTCAGACACCTCCAAAAAGTCATCTAGGTCCATTCTAACTCCTCTTAGACCACAGAATTGAGTAAGAAATGGAAACTTTCCAAAGGGAGACGATTCTTTCCTTTCCCCTCCAGGAACCCCCCCCAACACACACACCCTAAATGCATGAATAATAAATGCACGAATAAAAGTAACCAAGCAGAACACTAGCAATACAAAGATTCCATGTGTAAAAAAAAATCAGAAATAAATTGGCTATATCTACATGTTTTAAGTTAGAGAAAGAAAATCTAAAAGGTTTGAACAATATTCAAGTCAATTTAATAAGCATCTACTATGTACATAGCACAGTTCTAGGTCCTGGAGAATATAAAGATAATAAACAATAAATATATTAAATTACAATTTTAATTTAATAAATAACAAATAACAAACTAATTTAATAAATTAAACAAACTTAATAATAAATCAAATTGAAATTTAATTTTAAAATGATAAAAATAAATAAAATATAAAATTAAATTAATAAAGTGTGTAAAAAGATAAAAGGATCGAGCTTTCAATGAGTTTATAGTCTACTGGAGAATAAAGCCTGTAAACAAATCAGTAAATATAATGTAACTTGAAAAAAATCAACAACCTAAGGAGATTAGAAAAAGTTTTCTTGTTGAAGATAAAATGTACTGAACTTTAAAAGAGGCTATAAATAAAAATCAAAGAAGTGAAAGTGAGGAAAGAAGTGCATTACAAGCATGGTGGACATAGCACTTCTGAAGGCTTAGAGGTGGGAGATGATATTCCACTTTTGAATAACAGTTTTTAAACCAATAAGGTTGAGCAAATGTAGAGCAAAGCGACATAACTAAAAAGGTGAAATGAAGCCGGATTGTAAAAGGCTTTAAAGACCAGGCATAAAGACTTTTATTTGATCCTAGAGGAATGTGGTCTATGATAATGATCAATGGAATTTCCAGGATGATCTAGGAAGATCCCAGGAGTTTATAGAAATATGTGTAAAGGTCATTGGAAAGAATGGTGCTGGAGAGAGAGAATGGCTCACTGATGGAGGGAATGGATTAGCTGCTGTTTTCCACTGGAAAGGGGAGAGATACAAGGTCAGTGAGTCAACAAGTACTTATTAAATGCTTACCATGGGCTAGGTCCTGTGTCAGATTGTGGGGATAAGAGGACAAAGAATGAAACATTTGAATGGGGGAGACCATTGTATATATCTACATGCACACATATTTGTATATATACACACTTATATATATATATATATATATTTGTATATATTGTGCATATATACTTGTATTGCATATTATATTAATTTATATTTAAAAATAATTAAATATACTAATAATAATAATTAATAAATAATATACAAGTGTCTGTATATTAATTATATATATATTTAATGTATACATATTCATATGTATACACAAATATGTGTGTATATACTATATACATACAGATATCTGCAAAGATATATGCATACTTATGTCTACACATGAGTTCATTCTTTGTTAATATGCATGTGCATATATAAATATGTTTGTCACCTGTGGATCTATATGCATGTGGGGCATGGATATATAATTAAACACAAACATTCAAGATTTCTCTGATGTCTCCATGCTGTTTCAAACTACAAAAGTTTCAAAGAGCACTGAGACATTTGGGACACAAAGTCTTACTACACAAATTAGTTAGATGCATCTTAATTTGGGATGGGAGACACGAGCAATTAGGAGATTTTGAAAACTCCATGCAGAAGATGATCCTTGAACTGCACCCTTACAGTTCATGAATGCCATGATTTAGAAATAGGCAGGATGGCCACTGCCAAGGCCTGGATAAAGGAAGAGTGTCTTGTGAGGAGCAGAGAGGAAGCCAGTTTACTGCATACAAGAGGGCAAGTGATGTGGAAAGTGAAGGTGGAAAGATAAGTTGAGATCAAATTGAGGATGGCTTTAACATTTAAACAGAAAAGTTCCCATTTTATACTGGCCATAATAGGAAGCCACTGAATGAGTTGAATAGAAAAGTAACATTGTTAGATCCTTGCTTGGCAAGGATGTATAGGATGGACTGGGGTAAAGAGTGTTAACCTAAGGAGACAAATTCGAAGTGTGCTGCAATAATACAGAGAAGAGGGGGAGAATTGTGATAAAGTGGCCCCTTGGTGAATACAGAGAAAAGAGTCAACTTCAAGGGATGTTGTAAAGGTAGAAATGGCGATGGTCGATATATGAAGTGAGAGAGAGGGTAGAGTCCAGGATAATGGTGAGATTGAGAACCTGAGATGCTTGAAGGATGGTGCTATTCTTGATAGAAATAGAGACATTCAGAAGAGGGGAAGGTTTAAAGGGAAAGTAATGAGTTCAGCTTTAGCCATGTTGATTTTAAGATGTCACTAGGACATCTACCTTGTAATGTCCATTAGGCAAATGGTGATGCAGGATTGAAGCAAGGGGCCATAGTAGAGCTGATATAAAAATCTGAGCAGCATTTTTGGCATGGAGGTGATTGATAAATCCATGAGAGCTGAAGGGGGTCGCCAAAAGTGTGCAGGAAGAGAAGAGAAGGACAGGAATAATCAGAGAGGCAAGAGGTGAATTAGAAGAGAGCAATATCACAAAAACAACTGAGAAAATATCATTGGATCGACTATAAAATATCACTAATAACTTTGGAGAGATTAGTTTCAGTTAAGTGATGAGTCTGGAAACCAAATTGCAAAGTTTTGAGGAGGTGCCTAAGGGGTAGGAGTTCTTCTCCTACTTTCTTAGATTTCTTAATCACTTTCTTAGTGATTTGATTTTTTTGTTTGTTTTTATTTTTTTTAGGTGTGGGTACACTTTGCCTTATTTGAAGATGGAAAGGAAGACCCAATAGATAAGGAGATGCTGAAGATATATGATTAAAGACTTAAGGAATTAAGTAATTCATTCATAAAATATGAATAACAATTGCAAAAAAAGAAAAAAAATTTACTAGATCTCTTTTTAAATTTAGCACTATAGAAATCAATAGATAAATTTATCTATTGTTACCCCCAATACTATTTGTCATCTTTAGCTCCCAGAAAATCCATTAAGTCCAGAAGAAAAGAAGCAGAAAAAGGAAAAATGTGAAAATGTCCCTGTCTCACTATGTCTTAGTTTAGAGAACAAGATATAAATGGAATGATATATTGTGGTAAAAGGTTTTAGTTTAGTCGAAGTATGTTGTTAACTCAAATGAGTCTCTTTTTTGGGGGGAGAGGGTTGACTTGTCCAGTTAATAATTGTGAAGTATCTGAGCCCAGACGGTCCACTTGACTCCAATGCTCTATCCAGTAGCTACCCCACAAATGAGTCTTTTACAAATCAACCCTAATAAAATGTGAGTTATTTTTGTTATTATTATGTAAACACCAATAATTATTGAATAGAAGAACATGACAAAATAATAAAGATTCTTGTATTTGACATCAGAAGGGTCTGGATTCAAATACTAGCTCTGGTATTTGCTAAGCAAATGGCCTAACACTTTTGAACCTCAGTTTCCTTATTTGTAGATAAGAGGTACAGGAAGACTCAATGAGATAATGTATATAAAGGGCTCTGCAAACCACAAGGCTCTATATAAACCCATCTTTTATTGCTGAGAGGCAGTGTGGCCTAGGCCTCGAGCTCATAGGGGCCTCAGAGACCCTGCCCAGAAGACAAGGGAATGAAGAATATTCGGACTTAAATCTCTTGACATGTACGGCCTCTGTGATTGGTCAAATGGATTCATCTTGTAATATCATAGTCAACTCTAAAGCTAAGTTTCAGATAAGGTCCAATCTTCCTTGTTAGAGGGAATTTTCACACTGGAAAACCAGGTAAATGGCACAATGGATACAGCACTGGGCCTGATTTGGACCCTTCTAGCTAAATGTCATTTAATCAGGCTCAGTTTCATCAAATGTAAAATCTGGGTAATAATAGCATCTTCCTCTCAGTGCTGTTGAGAGGATCAGATGGAATGTTTTTAAAGTACTTTACAAAACTTATATGAATGCTAGCTATTATTATTAATAGTAATGAGTATTAACATTATTATTCTATTGAAATCAACAGTCTAAATAGCAACAACAAATATCAGAATAGCAATGGGGATGTAGAAAGGTAGGATTTATCCTTCCCAGAATTAGGGGTTTCTATACAAAATGTGAATATCTGTGAAGAAAATGGCATGTCTTTGCATATACATTAAAGTATTAAGCACATAGCAAGTCTCGCAAGGGGTTCTTGATTGGTTTATTTTCTGTTGGGAAAATCTGTATGCTTTTCTCAATAAAAAATTTAATAAGAGTTTCGGGAAAGGACACAGCCCAGATTCCATAAGGCAAATGTATATCAAGATATGGATGAAAGTCCCAAAGCATGGGCAGGCATGTTGGCCTGCACCCTGCATCCAATGGAGTATTGGAGAGTTTATGCAAACCCCTATTTTAGAGGAAACTCTAATAGCTATTTCTCACTTAGCATAATATAGATTTTCTTTGTGAAAACTGGAGTACCCAGAGACCAAGTGTACTGATCAAAGTCGCAAAAATCAGTAGGAGAGCAAAAGATTGGAACGCCCAGGCCCTTAATCCCCCAATCCATTATTTAGACCAAGGGTCAACCGTGTTTGGCTGGATCCAATTTGGCAACCACTTCCAAAGAGTATGAAAGGGAGGGAGGGATTGGGATCCCTGGGGCCAATTCCCATACTCAGCTGCCAATGCTAATCAAAGGATTTACTCAGTCCCTGGAACTGGGCAGGGCTGGTAATTCTGGGAAGCCACTGGGTAAGGGATGAAATTCTCATTGTATTTTCCAGCCCATCACTTAATAAGAAATTATGGGGGTGGGAAGAAAATGGTACAAGGTAAGAAAGATAAAAATTAAGAGAGAAATAAACCAAGAGGTCATTATTAATGTTTTGCACATGGTAGGACCTTGATATTTGTTGAATTGAATTGAATTACATTATTTTTGCAATTATAGTGAAATAATTCCTTCCTTCTGCCTTTTTTAAAAAAAATAAAATAATTATAAGAAAAAAAAAAACAAGAAATTTTCTTACTCTTTTTTAACCTATCCTATATGGTTTTCCAAATTAAAAAGAAAAAGTAGATTCAAGGAGTAAAAAGCAGTCAATTCATAAGCAAACTTACTATACCTAAAAGGCACCTACTATGTTCTAGGAGCTGGTAATATAAAGACAAATATAAAATAATACTGCTTTCAAGGAATTTATATTCTGTAGAGAAAGGTATACATTTATGAGTTTGTGCAAACAGATGGGTACAAGGTAATTTTTGACAGAGAGATATTCAAAGTTGAGGTAATCCAGAAAGCCTCAGATTGAAGACTTTTTTTTAGCTGCAATTTAGAGAAAGCTAAGGATTTGAAGAGGCAGCAATAAGGAGAAAGAGCATTCCAGGCATAGAAAACAACTTGTACAATGGCAAGAGATGGGTTGTCATGTAAAAGATATGAGAAGGCTAGTTTGTATGGAGTAAAAAGAATAAGGAAGGGAGAAATATGTGAGAATGCTAGATACACAAGACAGATACAGAAAAGAAATATATCAAATTTTAAAAAAAAGACATTACATTTTGCCATCAAACATTTATTGCTCTATGATGTTATCTATATTATTTTATATGTTTAAATAATATTATTTATATTATTTTTCTAACCATTAGGGAATCGATAGATCTCTTCCTTTTTGATGTAGAAAAGATGGACTTGGATTTCATTCATCAATTAACCAAAATATAGGAATTCATGTATATATATATATATATATATATATATATATATATATATATATGTATATATGTACAATAAACAAAGAGATACATAATTTTTTTGGTCCTCAACATTCTGGAGGAAACTCCCACTGATAAACAAGATAAGAAAATTTTTCTGGAATTTATAATCTCAAAGTTGCCTAGAATACTGAGAGTTTAAATTGTTTACACAGGGTCACCCCATTAGACTAAACTAGACCATTGGTCTTCTTGAATTTTAGCGTAATTCTGTACCCATTACACCACATGTCTGTTTATACATACTAGGGCATACTCTGACAAATACACACACAGAGACAAACACACACTGCACATATGCATATACCCATATATAAATGCGTCCATGTATACATACAAAATTTATATGCTGCAGATATATACATAGACATATATGTACAATCCATTATAGACATGCATATCATACATTCACTTATGTCTACAAATGCATTTTATTATTTTTGACATACCCTTTATGAAGAATTTATTATTTAAATCCTATATTCTTATCTATGCTGCTTAAAATTCAGAACCCTATATATATACATATATACACATATATATACATATATATGTAGTTATGAACATTTAGATATGTATATATGTCTACCTATGAATGTTTTGTGTATGTATATACATTTTGGACATGATCTATAAATTCAATTAATATTTAAGCAATGGCAAAATATAAAATTCAATTCAATAAACATTGTACAATGGCAAGAGATGAAATGTCAAGTAAAATAAGTAAGTTAAAAAATAAATGTATTAAGCACCTACTATGTTCCAGGTGTGAAAATGGAATGATGAATGACTTAAATATTCACCTTGATTTACTTGAGCTCCTTTTCTTGAGCTCTGAGTTGGACAGAAGTGGTCTAACTGGCCTGGGAATCAGATAAAACTGAGCATTCTATAAAGTGGGGTATCTGAAGTTCTTGCGGCAATTGCACATCAGGAGTTCCTTATGGTATTGGCATTCTGAACTCAGAATGTCCCCTGCTCTGACAGATAAACAACTCATACTGATTCATATCGATTTCCAGTTCTGGAAAAAATAGCCCAGTCCAGAGATGGCTTATAAATCCACTATGTGCTTACACCCCCCGTAATTATACATGTCTGCATACTTAGAAGGAATAAAGGCAAGGATAAAAACAAACTTTTGTATTTCTTAGACTAAACTCTGGGAGAAAAAGGTTGATGTAGGCATTGTGCTAAGATATCTTTTGGAAAACTCTTATTTTTGATATACCCTTTATGAAGAATTTATTATGATTTAAATCTTTTATTCTTACCTATGAAGCTTAAAATACAGAACCATATATATATATATGTAAACACACACATATATATGTATATATGTACATATATATGTATATGTAGGTATATACAAATAAATACAAATACATATTTGGAACTATAATGTTTTGTACTTGGTAGAAACTTAAATGCTTTCTGAATGAATGAGTGAATGAATGAATGAATGAATGAATGAATTCTGGTCTAGTAGTAAAATGTAGTTTTTTGCTTAATTTTACATTTTATTAAAACCTACTCAGGACCTCACACTACATTTAGCTAAGGAAGCTACTGAATTTTATCTTCTCTATCTTTCTCTGTCAAATGCACACAAATGGTTTGGTGATATTAATAAAGACGAGGAGTAGAAAATATATCTGTATCCCAAAATCTGTATCCCAGACTCATTCAATAAATGAGGAAATAACTAGTTAAGTCAAATTTTTGAAGGAAAAGATGGTCATTTAAATGTTCTTCCTACTATGGTTTTATAAATATAAAGGTCTATAAGATATTTATAACTTATACAAACTATACAAAGTCCTTGTTGCCCAATTATATTTCGACAACATGGGGGTTAGTTCACACTATTAAGCTCACTTGTGACTCATTTAAAAATAACAGACCAATTGTGATGCTGAGGCAAAATCAGGCAGGAGGAATACTACATGTTGGTTAGGAATCCCTCTTTTCTGGATGAGGACAAAGTTGTGTAACATCCACTAAATCCCAAGTGTCAATCCAAGAACACAGTGACATCATATATAAGGAGTGCATAAAATCTTGACTTATGTTACAAACTGAAGCTAATTTTCACTTTGACAATTTCTGCTTTACCCACTATGAGTCAGAAGTTGATGGTGGGGTGACTGAATTGATTTTAGAATCCAAGAGAATTCTTTTCGACAATAAAGGTAGTTTCCTTCTACAATCTACAAAGGTAGATACTTCTTACCAATAATCTGGTTAATGGTGACAACCTGTCTTGGGCATCAAAAATCCATTTCAAAGGAAATTAATGACATAGAAATCATTTGTTGTTGTTGTTTAATCACTTTCAGTTAAATTCAGCTGCAGTTTTCTTGGCAAAGATTCTGGAGTGGTTTGCCATTTCTTTTTCCAAGTCATTTTACAGATGAAGGAACTGAGGCAAACAGGATAAAGTGACTTCATTTAGCAAAATGACTTATCAAAGGATCACACAGTTAGTGGCTGAGGTCCTGATTCAAGACCCAGTACTCTATGCATTGTGTACCTCTGCCTCATAGTCCATAAAATGAGATCCACGATCTTCCTTTTTACTAAGTTGCTTAAATTTCAGCCTTCACTCTCATTTTTGCCCTCCCACCTTGGATTCTGTCTTCAGAGAAGCAAGTTTTATTCAACTCTGCCCTGAATCTCCCCACCACTTTCTGGCTATTCCTACACCATGTCTTTGTGTGCGATCCCCCTTCCCTCAACCTTTTCAACATCATCATTCGAGGACTTTTTTTTTTCCCTTTAGAAGGTAAATTCCTTAAAGGCAACAGATGTTTTCTTTGAACATTTATCCCCAATGTTTGGCACATAGTAAGTTCTTAATAAATATTCCCTTCTTTCCTGCTTTGCAAACCTTAAAGTATCATAAAAATTCATATTACTACTATTGCTAGTGCTGCTGGTACTACTACTATTACTACCACTACCACTACTACTACTACTATCACTGTTGCTACTACTACTATTACTATCACTACCACTACTGCCACTAGTACTACTACTACTATTACTACTGCTGCTGCTACTACTACTATTATTACTACTACTACCACTATTAGTACTGCTACTAGTACTATTGGTACTATTATTACTACTGCTGTTGCTGCTGGTACTACAGCTATTACTACCACTACCACTATTAATACTATTACTAGTACTACTACTACTATTACTACTGGTACTATTATTACTACTGCTGTTGTTGCTGCTGGTATTACAACTATTACTACCACTATTGATACTGCTACTAGTACTACTACTACTATTACTACTGGTACTATTATTACTACTGCTGCTGCTACTAGCATTACTACTATTACTACCATTACTACTACTACTACTACTACTACTACTACTACTGTTACTACCACTACTATTACTACTGTTACTATTGCTGCTCTGCTGTTAGTATAGCTACCACTACAACTATTACTACTAATACTACTGTTGCTGCTGTTACTACTGCTATTACTACTACTACTACTGGTACTACTAATACTGCTGCTGCTGCTAATTCTACTATTATTACTATCATCATCACCACCACCACTACTACTACTACTACTGATACCACTATTAATACTGCTGCTGCTTCTGGTATCACTACTATTAATATTATTACTACCACCACTACCATCATCATTATAACCTAGAGTGATAGTGATGATGGGCAATGGGCTTCCTCTCCTCAGCTGCCTTCCTCAAAGTTTAAGTTTAAGTGAATAAAAGGATGCAAGGAGTAATGCCAGAATAGATTTATCTTCAAATACAAATTGTATTTAATATCTAATGGTTATTAAGTGGGCCTGAGATCCACATTGTGGCAGCCATACTGGCAGCTATATATATGAGGAAGCAAAACAGAGAAAAGGGGACTGTCTCTTACTGTTTTCTGGGACTTCCTTTTCCTTTCCATGAATATCCTGAAGTGTTAAGTGGCAAGAATGCCAAGAATGAATACAATAATCTCAAAGATCACTTATTAAAATTAAATTACACTGAGTGCCACTGCCCTGGATTTATGAAGTCCCAAAAAGGCAGCCTGTCATCAATAATTTCAGGGCTACCAATAGTAGCCCTCAGTGCAGGGAAGGGAGAAAAAGCAACTTTTTTTTCTTTGGCTTTTTGTTGGGAGGGGATGGGTTCCTTTCATTTGCAAAGGGAATCAAAGCAGCATAACACGCTTTCGTGGAAAACCGCTCTAGCAGAACTTGCTTTGTTCACCTTCATAATGGCTGCTACTTTCCAGGATGAATGTTTTCTTTGGAAAATCTCTTCTTCAACTTCCCTGCTGACTGCCTGCCAGCCAGCATTGTCACCAAAAAGAGAATGGAGGATTAAAGCCGTCAACCTTCTACCCAAACAGCTGGTCCTTAAAATAGGCCATTCTGTCACAGTGAATAGCAGCACTCTTTCCTAGGGGGATAAGAATTACAAAAAGTGGGGGTGCCGGGTAGGAGAGGGGGAAAAGATTGGGAAACAACACAGTGATTCAGGAAGGATTTTTAAATATAATGTGGGAGGGCCAAATTTATGAACAAGAACAACTAAAAGTTCCAAATCCAGAATGATCCTCTAGAATTAAGGGGGCCCCATGTTACCTGATCCATGGAGCATTTTCACCAAGGGAATAATTTCAAAGACAATGATGTATAAAAATAGGCACAAAGATGCCACTGCTCAAGTAATCCTTTACACACCAAATCCATTGTGTTGATTCTCTGTTCAAAAACTGGTCATACCTCCATGTCAAATATAAACTCCTCTGTCTGGTACTCAAGGCCTTTCATTTGTGGTTAGTCTTGTTTCTCCCCAAGTGGCTCATGTGTTTCTTATTTATACAAATCAGATTTCATACTAAGAGGATTTTAGCTCCTTCAGATTCAGAAGGCTTCATTCTTTGGACATATATCAATAGCATTCATCATAGTGCTTAATATATAGTGGTTCGAACAAGAAAAATTTGATGTCTCACTTTTGGACATGATGATTTTAAGAATTAATTTAATTAATTAAAGAAATTAAAAAAAGAATTAAGAAAATATCTGATTGATCATTGGAAATTAAGACTGAAAAGCAGGAGAGAGTTTAGAGTTAGACAAACAAATCTGAGAATAGTCAGGATAATTGAATATATAGGAGCCAATGAGGTACTTAACATTACCTGTTGATTGGCTAATCTTTGTATTGTACCTATCACAGTGTCCCCTATCAGGTTCCTCCCACTTTCATCAGTTCTCTTTCATAACTTCTCAACTTGAAGTCCTTACTTGGGTCTTTAAAGAGACTGAGTAAACTTTGTTATAGGCTCACACTTGAGTCTAGGACTATTTGTGCCCTCTGTTGGTCTCACTTTCACGTAGTTTTCTCAGAATTTAATACAAATAAATTTATCTTTATGTTATTTATTATCTATTTATTTATAGACACATTATAAAGACATACATTGCTTGTTAGCACAATTTAAGAAAACAGGATATTACCAAGAGTTAATAATGTTAATTAATCAGGAAGATTTTTGACTTACGAGAGGGAGAAATGCAAAATGAACCAGTTCTCAATTGGGTTAAAAATTCTGTCCAGGCAAGTGCCCAGACATTAAGGTACAGAAATGAGAAATTGATTTACACTAGCGTAGTCTTTAAGACTTTGAGTCAACTCCAGGGAATCATGAGGTATCTAAGAACTACAGAGGACAATTTTTGATGGAGTTCCGTGCCCTTTGGCTCTACGACTCCAAATTAAAGCTCCCCTTATCCCTGTCACTCAGTGATTTTCACCCACCTAGATGAAAATATTTTTTACCAGCTATCTTTCCCTCATCCTCATTTACCTCAAGCCTTTCCCTTGATAGTATATATCTTCCTCTTCCTCTCCACTATGCCCTTTGCAAATCTCATTATGTAGTTTACAGACTCTCACTTCATCCTCAAGCTATTTCTCTTATACTTCTTTTTCACTCCCAGCCCCAATACTTGGGTTTTCCCAAAGGCACCACATCCCCTCCAAACTTCTCCAATGCTGAGTGTGAGACAATTTTACAAGAGGTATTTATATGCAAATTGGCGTACTATGAAATCACCTAAACTTCAGAAGTTCCCTCTAGAGAAGAAAGGACTAAAACCAAATTAAAAACAAACTCCAGATTAAAACAAAACAAAACAACATTTTCTTTGTGTCTCTTACATGCCCTGGCTGATGTCTAGGAAGAAGATCCAGCACCCTTCTACTTCCCCACTATCATTTCCAAATAATTCTCACTTTCATAATTTTTGTGCATAATAATTGTTGTGCAAATACATAATGAAGCTATAATTGTCTCAATTTAATATAAATTAAAGGGGATGGATCCTTTTCTTGATCACCTCTCAACCTCAAAGAAATCCTTCTACTTTTGTCAACAACTTTATTCTGTCTCCCATCCAACTTCTGACATCAAAGGGATGGCAACCATTGTGTGACCTCACACTTTGGCCTTTCAGTTCATCAGCTTCCTCAAATTCCAAGCCATTCATCTCTCACATGTCACAATCTCAGACATATAGTATTTATGTAACCCTGGGCAATCCTTAGTCCTATTTGCCTCAGTTTCCTCATCTGGAAAATGAAATAGTTGGTTCTATTATTTTGATTTTAAAGATGAGGAAATTGAGACAAATTGAGTTAAGTGAATTTCTCAGATTCATATAGGTACTAAGCATTTTAGATTAAGATTTGAAGTCAAGTCTTTCTGTCTCAAAGTCCTGTATTGCTATGTCTTATCTAATTTGCCATCAAGTTGCCATCAAATTGAAGTAATATATACATATATACTTCAATTTGATGGCAAGTACATATATATGTATATATGTATATACATATATATATATATATGTTATTTAATTTGATATCCTACCAAAGCTAGAGTGAAAATCAAGAACTGTTATGAACATAAATCACTTCTGGAAGACTGCATTAATATGATTGTCTTAAAATGTTAATCTTAACTCACAGAATAAGCAAAGTTTTTTTTTTTTATTTACTTTCCAGGAAATATTCATACTTATTTTTAAGTCATCTTCCAATTTAAAAAAATAAGACAATGACGATTCAGATTTCTGAAATGCATATAAAGCATATTTTATATTTCAGAACAAATCTATCTTATTTCTTTTGCCTTAACTTAAAGTGGGAAACTGGGCTATGATATCTCAGAATACAGATAGCATTAAAGGCTCTTCCTTCTGACATTTACAATACATTTTCATACAGGATCCAAATTTATTGAAAATTTTCTGATCGGGATCAGTTAGCAATATCTCATGTATAACGACATAACATGCCTTAGTGTACATTTGGAATGTAAGAACATTTTTCAGGTTTGCCCTTTGGGAATACATATGGCAGCCTATACTTTTTAGAACAGAGCAATAAAGCATTTGGTTAAACAGAATTTGAGTCAGAAAGAAAACTCATCAAAAAGAACATTTTAATTAAATGTTATCAATGAGTATATCTGTAAAATCTACCCGTTTTAAAAAGGCGATAACCTTGTACTTTTCCTTCTCATAAAAGGCCGGGAAGGAAGTCAGGAACTTTCCAGGAGAGGCCAGCTCAGCTTAATTTATATCCATATTTGTTAGAAATAAATTCTTCTGAATAGTCCCTTGCAGACTTGTGAAAATATTTTAATATTTTATGATTTATTCAATGCCATTAGGCTAAACATTATAGATACAACCTAACTAAATACCTAACCAAATGGAAAGTGAGACACAGGATTCTATTCTTCGATTTCCCTTAAACTAAATTTTAAAAGTATTCATTTCTTTGAGGGTCCTCATCCCCTATTCCATTGAAGTAGGCCAAATAAGGGGATAATTTTTATTCTGTCCAAGTTGTTACTATTACAACCAATGCAAGCTGAATCTATTTCATCCTTCATCTTCTAAAATCAGACATATTTCCAGACAATTTTTGAAATAATCAGCATTTAATTCTAAGATCCATGTTTTAGTCAGGACACTGACAAGCTCAAAAGCTTGGGTAGGCAATCTTGAGATGAGATACTCTATGGTTATACCATATGAAAGACAATTGAATGGACTAATGGAAGAAGCTTTTGAGTAGTGGAACTAATGAGTCACTTTCATGTACTTGAAGGGATTACACTTTTTTCCTTGGCTTTAAAGGACAAAATTAGGAAGAAAAAATGGAAGTGGGAAAGAAGTCATCTTAAGCTTGATATAAGGAAAACTTCCTAGCATAATGATCTAGAAGTCTGAAGGTAATGAGTTTCCCATCACTTGAGCTCTTCAAATAAAGGCTGGATGAACTATTTAAGTATCTCCCATAAGTTGAGGACTTATGATTCGATTTGTATAGGGAACACCAGGATGAGAAAACTCTCTCTACTACTGCAGAATGGCAGCTTCTGTAATCTGAGGGAGCTGCCTAAGGCCCAGAGAGGGGAAGGATTTGTCCAGGGTCATACAGTCAGCAAGCGTCATAGGTACAACTTGAATACAGATCTTACTGGCTCCAAGGCTTCCTCTCTAGCCACTAGATTTTACAGAATAAATTGAAATTTTGGATGACTCAGAGAGAAACAAAACTAGGAAGATATGACTAAGATCATCATAAGAAGCCCAAATCATTTCTATATCTCAAATTGTGGTCTACTTGCATTATAAATCGAGGTTAACATCTAATACACAAAGACTTATGATACCTTTGAAAAGAAGAATACTACAATTAAAATATATATCTTTTCTCATCAGTGAAGATCAACAAACACCATAGGGTGTATATTGTCTAGTCAAATCCACTTACTTGCAATTAAGGAGAGAGGGAGACCATTAAGCTACAAAGGAGCTGGCACTCTGCCACCATGACTAATCATGTGAACCCTGAGTTTAAGCAAGGGAAAATTAGATAGCATCCAGAAAAGTGTTTCATCATCTGAACATTTTCCAACTTATATATGATGGATGTGTCTATACCTAAAGGGAGGTTTTCTGTTTCTATTATTTCCAAAGCATTTACACCAACCTGAAATGATTGGTTATACTATCACTGGCAACAAGCAATATTTCCATTATTTTTGAAGTGTTTAAACCAATCTGCATGGCATACAATCTCAGTGGATAGTTAAATCCATGATGTTGATGCCAGAGCAGTAATTCTTTCTTATTAATTTTTTTAGAGCAGCTGGGGTCTGTCAATTTATAAAAAGTTATGAATTATATTTTGGTATAGTTTTTTTCACAATATTTATTTCATTTAAAATTTTATTTTCATAAGAGATTCATAGGTTTCAGCAGACTCCATGATACAAACATGGTTAAAATCTCCTGAGCTAGAATGTTTTCAATTCAATTCAACAAAGATATATTAAGTTCCTACAGTGAAGAGTATCCTGTGCTTGGCATTAACCATACAAAAGCCAAACAGAAAACCAGATCAGTACCTCAAGGATTTCACAATGCACTGTGGGAGACATCCCATAAACAGAGAAGGCAATTTGAAGAGGAATAAAATACTACCATTCAGCAACACCAGGAAACACTCCACAGTAGAGCTTAACACCGGAGCTAAGTCTTGAGGCAAGGTAAAAAGAGATGAGGAAGACAAACCTTCCAGATTTGGAAAGTGTACAAAGTCATGAAGGCAGGAAATGGATTCCATAGTGCAATACTAATAAGTGACTGGAATGGCAATTTACCTAAAGCACTCTGAAAGAAGATTTGAAAGAGAGATTAGAGAGCTTTAAAAACAAGGTAATAGAGGTACTGGAGAATCTCGAAAAAAATTGCAGTATCATCTTTTTGTTAGAGAATGCTTCATGGATGGTCCACCAATACCTCAAATTCAACATGTTCAACACCAACTCATTTCTTTATCTTTATTTGTTCAGTTCGTTATTTAAATCTTGAAATATGCTCCTCCTTTGACTTCCAGCTTCTGGTTTTAGCACCTCTTTTCAGTCTTCCTAGTTTTGGGTCAAGCTTTAGGGCTTATTTTTCCATCACTTCTCTTTGATTGCTATCCTAATACTTAATTCTCATCCATTTTCTTTTGCTTACTCCCATTTGGGGTGTTGTTGCCAAAGAACTAGACTGGTTTGCCATTTTATTTTCCAGGTCATTTTGCAAAAGAGGAAATTGAGGAAAACAGGGTAAGTGACTGGCCCAGGGTCACACAGCTAGTGTCTGAAACCAGATTTGAACTCTGGAAGATGAGACTCCCTGACTCCAGGCCTGGTACTCTATTCTATGATATTGTGTTCTATAACTAGCTATCCCCTATATGTGTATGTATATTTATCCATTCACCCATTAAAAAATCCATTCTTCTATTTACTTATCTACCCATGTACTTATCTAAGTACTTTTAATTATATTTTGAATGTACTTTGTACTTAACAGGCAGTATTGAGCATTATTACTATCTTGTTACCCTAGTAGTCTATGTCTATTATTGATAGAGACTTATCTAAACTGATTCTCTCAGAACTCAAGACAAGTAAACTAAAATAACTGAAAGTTACTTTGAAGAGGATAGTTCTCTAATGCTTTATTCATGAAGGGATATTCTAAAAGAGCTGATTGAGACAATAAAGATCTTCACACACCATGGATGCAGTGTGTTACCAACTTTATTATTTGCAATGAGGTAGAGCACCATCAAATCTTAGGATCTGGCCTGCCTCTGACTGTATTCTAAGGTTATCTAGTCTATGCCATCTGCTTACCCCTTGTGCTCTGGAGACATCCTGGCACGAGTCTCTCACCTACTCACATAAACTTGGGAGCTACAGAAATTGCTATCCAATTGCCACTGGACATTGAGGTCTTACAGGCCCTTCTATTCATCTTGAAACTGAATTTCTTTTATGTATCATGTTATCCAATTAAGGGGGGAGTTTCTTGAGGGTATGCACTTTTCTATTTGTATCTCAGTACTTAGCTTATATTCTAGCAAACAATTCATCTTCTGTACAATAAATAACACAATGTTATATCATGATTATCACTCCATTATGCAGATGAGGAAACTGAGTTTGAGAGATCAAGCAACTTACCCATAATCACACGGCTGGCAATGAAACTAATAAGTCACTGGTTTCTTTGAAAAAAAAAATCAAATTCATACTTCAGATTCTTTAAAATATTATGAAAATGATTTTTACAAATGCTATCCATTATGGTGATGGAATTGGAGCCTGGACACCTTACCGAGTTTCCTCTATGTTGCCAGGCAACCGGAATCATAATCAGTACATTTCAGACATTAGAAACCGTTATGCTCTATTTTTGTTTTGTTTGTTTATTAATGTGAATGTAACTAGCACCAAACAAAATTATTTCTTTGAGGATGAGAGCAGAGTTTTGAATTTTAACATCCTCAGTTTCTTACAACCTTATAATTCAGATCACCTTTGGGAGTTGATACCAAAGAATCCAGGAAGATTTTATATTTCTAGGAGAGGATTCTGGGAAGATGGAGTAATAGGTCTGAAAATTTTGGTTCTCCAAACTTCATCCAAAAAATAAAAGCAGAACTTTACCTCAGAGAAGCAGAAATAAAAATAGGGTAAAGCAGTCATCTTCCTAAGACAATCTGAGGAGACCTCAGGAAAAACCCAACCTCTAGGAGTAGAGATTCAGCCAGAATGAAGTGCAAACATCCCTAAGATAACATTGTAGAATCTACATGCAACAAGCTGGGGATAGTTGAGTTGAAAGGCAGTCTCAGTCTTAGAAATTTTCATTTTGCAGATAATATGGGGGGGATAGGGAGGAGTCTGCCAGCTAAGTAGGAGAAAGTTGAAGGATCTTTCACTGTCTGCTTTCACTTTCAGCTATGCTGACCACACTTGTTTTGGCCTGTGGCTATAGAGAGGAATGATTACATACCTGGTTAGTGCAGCAGCAAGGGGTGGGGACTCTGCAGGGTGTGGGCACTTGCAGGAGAACAGAGTACCTAGTTTCATTTCTGAGATAGAGAGGTCAGCTATAGTTTGTAGCCACCAGAGGGATGCAGGGGGCAAGATCATGTGTGGAGCAGTGTGGCTGGGGGCCCTAGCTGTGGCATAGGAATGGAGAAGAGAGCCCAAGATTGGACCCCAAGACAGACCTTATAAAACAATTGTAAGAAGGACAACTTATACTACTGGGTTTGTATCCCAAAGAGATCTTAAAGAAGGGAAAGGACCTGTATGTGCAAAAATGTTTGTGGCAGCCCTCTTTGTGGTGTCCAGAAGCTGGAAACTATGTGGATGCCCATCAATTGGAGAATGGCTGAATAAATTGTGGTATATGAATAATATTATTGTTCTGTAAGAAATGACCAACAGGATGATTTCAGAAAGGTCTGGAGAGACATGAACTGTTGCTGAATGAAATAAGCAGGACCAAGAGATCATTATATACTTCAACAACAATACTGTATGATGATCAATTCTGATGGATGTGGCCATTTTCAACAATGAAATGAGCCAAATCAGTTCCAATAGAGCAGTAATGAACTGAACCAGCTACACCCAGCGAAAGAACTCTAGGAGTTAACTATGAACCACTACGTGGAATTCCCAATCCCTCTATTTTTGTCCACCTGCATTTTGGATTTCCTTCACAGGCTAATTGTACACTATTTCAAAGTCCAATTCTTTTTGTACAGCAATAACTGTATAGACATATATATATATATATATATATATATATATATATATATGTATATATGTATTTAATTTATACTTTAACATATTTAACATGTACTGGTCAACCTGCCATCTGGGTGGGGGAAGGAAGAGAAAAATTGGAACGAAAGATTTGGCAATTGTCAATGTTGTAAAATTACCCGTGCATCTGGTAAATAAAAGCTATAATTAATAAAAAAATTAAAAATAAAATATTTTGCTTAACTATAAAAAGGACAACTTAATTACACTATCAGCTGCTAAAAACAAACAAAACAAAACAAAATAAAAGTGAGTAAGCAAAGGGGGGAAAAATCCAACCATGGATAATTACTATGGCGATAAAGAAGATCTGAGTTCATAATCAGAGGAAAATAATGGAAGTTAAAATAAGCCATTTCTTTTTCAATGAGAAATGTCCAATGGTCCCCAGAACACATTCAAAATTCTTAGAACTCAAAAAGGACTTTCAAGATAATATCTGAGAGACTGAGGAAAAAAATAGAAAATAAATTAGAGCAATCCAAGAAAATCAGCCTCAAATTTAAAAAAAATACTTAAGGAGAAAATAATTCCTTGAAAACTGAAATTGGGCAAGGGGAAGTTAATGTTATTCTAAGACACCAAGAAATCACAAAACAAAATTAAAAGAATGAAAAATAGAAAAGAAAATGAAACATCCCATCAGAAAAAAAAACAACTGATCTTTAGAACAGACCAAAGATAAATAATATAATTCTAATTAGATTACCCAAATAATATGACAAAAAGAAAAGAATCTTGATACAATATTACAAGAAAGCATCAAGGAAAATTATCCAGAAGTTCTAGAACAGGAAGGCAAAGCAAACTAGAAAAAAAATCTGTCAATCACTATTTGAAAGAAATCACAAGAATATGAGAGCCAAGTTTCAAAGGTTTCACATTAAGAACAAAATAAGGGAGACAGCAAGAAAGAGCTACAATCAAGATTACACAAGACATGGCTGCAAATATATTGAAAATGTGTAGGTCTTAGGATATAATGTGCCACAGAGCAAAAGATCTGGGATTATGACCAAGTATAATTTACTCAGCAAAGTTGAGTATAATTCTGAATGGAAAAAATAAAAGATCTGGGATTATGACCAAGTATGATATATAACATCCAGGAGAAATATAAAGCAAACATTGGAAACCAATTTTAAGGAACTGAATAATATCAAATTGTTTATTTCATATATGTAAAAGTATAGCAGTATGCTTGTGATTGTCATGATTATTTGGGTAGTTTGAAAGAAATATTTGGGCTGAGCTGACTATAATGGGATGATTCTAAAAATAAAGTACATAGGGAGAGATTAAAAATGGGTAGCTCATACAAATGGGGCATAATAAGAAAAATTGATACAAAAGAAGCTAGTAGGGGAGAGGATGCATAGTGTTGAAACATTACTCTCTTTGGGAATGGCTTAAAGAGGGAAAGATGTGTGTGTGTGTGTGTGTGTGTGTGTTTGTGTGTGTGTGTGTGTCTGCATGAGGGGGGGTATAAAGTCTTCTAAACTTAAAGAGATGAGAAGGGAAGAGGATATGGTAGGGGAAGAAGATAAGGGAAGGAATAAGAGAGAAAGCAGTAGATCAAAATAAAGTAGATGAGTGAAAAGGGAAAGAGTAAATAGGGTAAAAAGGATAGTGAGGAAAAATGGTAAGGAGGAAAATACATAACCAGTAATTGTAGCTTAGAATGTGAATGGATGAACTTACGCATTAAAATAGGATATTAAACATTTAATTCAATAATAGGTTGCTTTCAGAAAACGTTATAAAAATGAGAGATACACACAAGGGTAAAATAAAGATAGGAGAAAAATGTATTATGATAAAAAGCAGTAATAGTAATTATAATCTCAAAATGAAAATTAAAATAAATTTCCTTAAATGTAAAATACAGAGAAAGAACAATGTGCATCAACAATATTATTTAATACAGTTTCAGACTATGCCAAAACAGACAGGAATTAGAGGAACCTAAATATAAAATACATTTTATACAAATAATCACAACTCTAAATATTTGAAATAATATTTTTTAGGGATAAGTAATACAATATAACTTTTTAAATGACAATTTTACCTAATTCATCTATTATTCACTATTATTCCACTTAAATTACTAGAACATTATTTTACTGAGTTAGAAAAACTAACAAAGTTCATTTAGAAGAGCAAAAGGTCAAGAAATTCAAAGAAATCAGGGGAAAAAAAAGATGTAAAGGAAGTAGATTCAATAGTATCTGACCTTAAATTATATTATAAGGGAGAGAATGGTTGAGGTGTTAAACGTATAATTTTGATCATTTTAAATTAAAATTTTCTCATGTAAATAAAGCCCATGTAGTCAAGAACAGAAAGAATGTAGAAAATTGGTGGGGGAGGAACTTTCATAGACAATCTCTCAGATAGGCTATGATTGGGTTGGAATACTGTTATGGTACAGAAAATGATAGATTGGTTGATTTAGGAAAAAAAAAAAACATGGAAAAACTTAGATCTATGAAAGAGGATGCTATTTACTTTCAGAGAAACATATAACAGGTAAAAATAAGCAGAGTACAATCTTACATATATGTGTGTGAATATATTTGTGTATATATGAATATAACATATATTTGCATATGTGTGTTTATATTTATATAATCTCTACCCATGCTTAATTGTAGTCCTATGTAAGGGGTGGGAAGGAGGAAGAAAGGGAAAAAAAAGTAAAGAAAAAAGTTCACAGAAGAGAACAAAAGAAAACCAATAATGAAGCAAAGAAAAACAGGGCAGGTTTGAAAACAATATATAATATTTATTATACAGCTTTTCTCAAAATGAAAATTTATTGTTTTGTAATGAATCCTTTCCTATGATCTGTTATATACATTGCAATTTTTGCTTGTTTTTCCCTTCATTTTGTATTTAAGTTTAAATTTTTTTTTAATTATTAAAAATTTTTTTAAAAGATTCAATATTTCTGATTGTTTGAATGTAAGAGATATGTGAAGAAATCAGGGCTATGTTACATCCTGTGATAACAACTAATGGGTTTTATCAGAAATTGAGCTAACTCCAATTTTTAGATGAGCTGACTCATTTTCAGTAAAACATTTTTTTAAATGATGGGAGCAAGCAAGGGATCGATGCATAGGTGGTAACAAAAATTATATATTATCATCATCATCATTATTTTCATGTCAGTCATTTACACACACACACACACACACACACACACACACACACACACACACACACACACACACACACAGTTCCTTATGGGGTTCAAATAGAAGCAGTTCTAGAATAAATCACCATCCTGCTATCTCATTCCTTTATGCCTTATGTTGTATGGAGCAGAAGCATTGAGATGCCAGCTCATTTTCTGTAGCTTCACTGAAAGCATTCTTGGGACAATTATAGTAGCAAAAAGAATAAAAGATGATCAATATATTGGTTATTCATTAATTATGATTAATTATATTAATTATGATAAGGTAAACCATATCCAATGATCTAAATTCTATCCTATTATCAATCAATTTTTGGTTTCTTTGGCTAAGCCTCTATAAGTCTGAAAAAATTTTATTCTACATAGCCTAGAGATTATAAATATTTGGGACATCTCTATTAGTTATCTTAATTTTTAATAGTGAGTACTATTTTACTAATAAAAGTAATTACATAATCTTATTGACTTTATAATCAATATAACTATCTGTTCACATCTTTTTCAATAGAATTCAGAGAGAGATAATTTTGGTCCAAGTTACTCTTCTATTATTCATTAGAGGATTCTACATTATTATTATAACTGTTATTGTTTCATTCTTTCTCCCAGTAGCAGACTGAAGAAGGATGAGGAAAAGGCATCTTCTACTTTTAGATTCATTTGAGGTTTGAAAGGAACAATCATAAGACCAGTCACTACCCTACTATTATTCTCATATGCTTGTTATTAAGTGAACAACTACACAGTTAAATACAATAATTGAGTTTGATAATGAAATAGAATTATTAGAATACAAGGATAGCATGTAATCATCATCATTTCTAATGTTGTCTGTTTCTTCTCTAGTTTTATCAACTTCACCGAAACAAATAACTATCCTGTGCTTATATTCTTTGGCATACCTTATTGGACAAGTATACAAAAAATGACTTCTTTGTGTATTTGTGTATTGTGAATCTTCTGAAGGATCAAAGGAAACAAATAGTAGCAAACAAGATAGTAGGGATGATCTGTATACATTCCCAGTCCCATATCAGTTTGATTTCTTTTTCCTAGATCTCTCTATTTGGAAAGCTTGTCATTCAGTGTATTTTGGGGAGTCTGGGAATTTAGTATGGGGACATCTATTAAAATATTATCATAACTGTTATTAGTGCTCTGAATCCTTTTGCAATTACAAATGATCAGTTGTCTGATAATATCTTGATTAGAGGTTTGGTGATATCTACTTGTGTCACTATCTAAATATGGATCATATGATAATTTTTTAAAAAATAGATCAGTATGGAGTAGCATGTTACTAATTTCACAAAAGGATCCATTACCCTGCATAAAAAAACATATTTTTATTTCCAGATAGTTTCTGTTGTTGAAAAGTATCCACTGATCTTCAGTCCTCTCTTCATATAAAGACTAATAAAGATGCATTTTTCAGAAACATAAATTATCCCAGAGTGCACTGTAAAGCCTTTGACTAATCATTTCATTTATCAATAAGTGCTGATATAAAAAAAGGTAAATTTTCTCCAATATTAGAATGATAGCACAAAATCAAGTTATTTCTCTTCTAAATTCTATGTTCTTGTGATGTTTTTGGCATGCATATCTATATACTTTGCTGTCCTTGAACACCACTGTGCAATTTAGGCATTTTTCTCCTTTTTACATCCTTCCTGGATGCCACGAGACACTTGAGGAGATTGAAGAAGGGGCTATGTTTTATCACACTGTGGACAATCCATCCAACCTCAGCCCAGGAACAAGAATGTATACTGCCTACTGGCTTATAAAACCAGCTATGGAGGTACTGTGTCTATAAGAAGGGAAACCTATTTTATAAGAAAGAGTAAAGTATGTTCTAGGGATGACAAATAGAAATGGGAATTCTATCTGAGGCTGCTGAAGGCCCTGAGTAGTTATGACCCTTCAGTCAATAGCCTCCTTCCTATTCACGGTGTTGTCACCTCTGGCTTTAAACTTGAGACTTTGATCATTCCCCCAACAAGAATGTATGGTGGGTATACAGAACTGTTTTTTTCAGGAACAAATAAACCAATGGTGCTAGCAAGATTCTGGATCATCAAAAGGCCTGAAATTGTTAGAGCAACTTAAGCTAAGCCAGGAATTGGAAGAAGGTTGTGTTTGTTCAAGGGAAAAAGAAGGAAGGGAAGGAGGGGAGAGGAAAGAATTACTGTGGATAAGTCAAATACTTGTATTTTGATCAAGTTCAAAACAACTTGTAATTACATCAAGTTAATAAAATGTAATTTAAAGATAAAGAAGTCATGAACAATTAAGAGTACAGCAAAAGTGAAGAGACATAATTTTTTATCTAAAATGACATTTGAGAAATAGGCTGAATATTGATTGGAACTGTGGTTGAGTGGTCAACTCAGCAATGCAATATGGAAGGTCTTGGTAACACTGGAGGTCCAAGACAATCATAAAATTATCAGAAGGCTCTACCTTGCCTAGACAGCCCCTCTGGAATTAAAAGATCCTCAATGATGTTCTTGATGATCTTATACTTTGAGAGTGAAACTTTCACTAGCTGGATGAGAAGCCCAACGGGCAATCTGAATCTTGGTTTATCCTAAACACTGAGGTTTTTCCTTTAAGCATCAAGTGACCTGACAACATCTGTAAACACTCCTGATCACTATTTGATCACTATGTGATCTTTGGATCTCTGCTAGAGATCAGGCTCTAGGCCTATACCTGTGGTACCATGGCAAGAGACTTGGATAAGGAGTCAGAGGTATTAAACTCAAATTTCTGTTCTGTTCTTCATTACTGAAATGGAGATATTTATATATTTTTTTCTCTTTCAAGGTGGTTGGGAAGCACTCCACAAAAGTAAATCAGTATTATTACTGCACCTTATTTATCCATGATATGGTAAGGAGTATCTTTGAGTGATAATAATGATGGGGACAATATTTATTCTTGCATCCAAGCTGGTATGAGCCTCTAGGGATTTAGCTGGACATGACTTTGGATGAAAGACAGGAAGTCCATTAGTAGAGCCATTCTCAAAGCCTTTCTATCTAGCTAAGACACCCCAGGACTTGGACTCCATTGATATTAGCAAAGAAAACTCAAGGTCAAGGCCATACCATGACCACATATCAGAGGAAACCTTTAGTGAATAACACAATCCTCTCAGCTACATTCAGTCATCCAGGACAGAAGAAAAAGGTTTTAAAAATAAACCATTTTCTCCTACTTCAAGGTATTAGTTCACGATGTTTAGATAAGCTACTTAATTCATTTTCCATTTAGAAGAAATTAATATTTCTTTGACATATTCTGAATGGGCCAAATTTTTCAAAATATTTTCCTCGATAACATAAAAATATTTTCCCTGAAGGATCCCATAAAACATAGCATTCTTAAGGCAAAGCCCTTTTCAGATTCTGTTTCATATAGGAAGCTTTCTGAAACAAGGTAGGTTGAATGCAAATTTTCATTTTTGACAAAGGTCTTGTTAGAAACTACTCTTTCCATAGCAACCATTTCAGCTCTAAACAATTCATAAAACAAAACCCCAAAGAGAAAAACAAGAAGTATGTATAAATCCAAATTGGGGGCATTTACATTCCTGCACGCATGTGTATAAGAACTCAAACATCACCACATACATATTAAATCTGTATGCAAACATGTAGAGATGCACATATAAAGATATCATCAGAAATCAGCAATGTGACAGGATCAGAGGCACAAGGTGTGTATCCATACGTGGGCCCCGATCACAGTATTTGGTCCTCCATTCATATTTCTTAGGCATTTTCAATTCCCACAGGCAACTGGACACTGTAATACATTTATTCTCAGCACACACTCACATACAGAATTATGGGTATTCATATACACATGAACATATATAATCTACCCATTTATGTATATATGCATATGTATATTCACACATGTGTTCATACATACAATGGAGAAGTTTTCCTATCATAGCCTTATCTATTCTTCATCTTAGTAGCCTACTGTAGTCATCGAGGTCCCAGTGCTAAACGGGATGATTATAAAATCCTAACTTGTCACATTACAGATAAGGACCTTGTAGCTCATACAGGTTATACATATTTAGTACTAGAGCTAAAACTTCAACTGAAGTAGAATGTAAACTTGAGGAGGCAGGAAGAGTATTTTTTTCTTGTATTCCAGCCTGTAGCACTGAGAAAGGGACTTGATAAATATTTGTTAAATTTATTGAATTAAAACCCACTCTATAATTACTCCACTATGTTCCATGTGGCAGATGTTCAGAGAATCCTTCCTGATTGATGTCCACCATTCCAGAAGCATTTGCACATTACTTTGATTATTTTGTGCGGAAAGAGAACATGCCCTTTCTCTGCCTTCCTTAGACCTTCTTCAAAGATGAAATGAAGAGTCTGATTAAACTAGGAGAGTCTGGCAGCAAAGTCTAATTCTTGCCCTTTAATTTGGCTCTGATGAGTGAGTGACTTCTGAATTAGCTGAAGGAAGAGGAGCTGAAACCTTGATCTCTCTTTCAATTATTTACTCTTTACAGCTTTTCTGACCTACCCCTTCTATTCACTTCCCATCTTCTCCCTCTCACCCTCTCCCAGCATACATTTTCTTCTAATACCCAGTGCTCTGTTACCATAGTGATCCTATGACTCTTCAGCTATGGACCAAAGCTCCTCTCCTGATTTCTTCAGACTGACATCTCTTCTTCAGACAGCTTGTAGAAATCTGTAGCATCTTACCTTTGGCTGTGGTTGTCCGCCTAGTTGAACACTTCACAGTTAATGATTCATAAATTTGCTGACGCAATTCGCCACCACTATGTGGTTGATTTCACTGATCCTTCATTTATCACCATAAATAAGGGCCATTTCTCTTAATCAAGTTAACAGAAAAAAGGAATCAGATCAACACAAACAAGCCTTGAGACACAGGCCCCTGGAATTTACCACCAACTGTCTTCTAAAGATCTGTGAGTTTTGAATTAGGAGTATGGGGGAGGGCAGTGGGGCAGCTCACACAAATAACTAAGAAAGCTTCTGTTAGAATAGGAATCAACATTATGTGCCTAGAATCTGGCAGCAAGGAGAGTGTAGACATTCATAAGCAAAACCTAGTATAGCCAATGTATGAAAACAAAGACCTAGATCCATCAGAGCACTGCCCCCCCCCCCACAGGGTTGCTCATGGCACTGTTCAAATCATTCTCCTAATGAGAATGTAGGCTATTAGGACAAAAATACCAATGACAATCTATTCATTCTATAGAAAACGAGAAGAAAACAATGACCATAAATAGGCTCAGTGTCATCAAGCCTATTGTCAGTTTCATTCATGGAAATATTATTTTTCCTTTAGAAAAAGAGTAGGACCGGATGACTTCTGGACTTCTCAAATGTGGAACAGGCAGTCATAAAATAGATTTAGCACTTGCTTCGAAATACACTTCACATAATAGAAATACATTCAAAAATACTCCCACAAAGATGACCACAGCAGTGGAAGTTAGAATTTGATTCTCCCAAGGATGTTTACCTTCTAAACCATGCTATACATGTTCTTTAAGAATAAAATATGATCCCATGATGGGAAATAGTCTTACCTAGTATCACTTTTTCTTTAAGATTATTGAAAACCTCTCAGAGATGATGTTTCCATGAGATAAAAACAGCAAATTTTAATGGCAACTAGAGCTGGAGTAAGGAAAATCAAGTTCAAATCTTTCTTTAGACATTTACTGTAAGATTTTGGGCAAGCCACTGTTTGCTACTTTTCCTCATCCATAAAATAGGGCATCCATTTCCTAAAGTTCTTGTAAGAATAAATGATATAGTATTTGTAAGGCACTTCACAAATCTTAATATTCTGTATGAATGATAGTAATTATTACATTAGTAACAACAAAAGAAAATGTTGAAAGCTCCAAAAGACCTTCTAGAGTAAGACTGAATATCTGTGAGCTCTCTCATAAGATACTAGGCAAGAATACTAACAGAAAAACTAGTAATCAGAGAGGAAATGCTTCTTGATCTCTGAAATTGAGTCAAGGTTGCCAACTTTAGTGGGAGGACCTCTGAGCAGACACTTTTATACATTGTTGGTGGAGCTGTGAACTGGTCCAGCTCTTCCAGAAAATGTTTTAGAATTATGCAATAAGAGACACTAAATTATTCAGAACTTTTGACTCAGAGATTTAGGGTAGACCAGACACAAACTGTAAGACCAATGATAGAAAGAAAGAAACTATTTGTAACAAGCTATTTATAGGGACACATTTTATGTAGCAACAATTTTAGAAACAGTGGGCACTGCTACAATTGAGCAATGGCTGAACAAATTGTGACATATAAATGAAATGAATTATTATGAACTGTAAGAAACAATCAGAATGAAAAATTAAGAACATGGAAAATCTTATATAAACTGAAATGAAATGAAATATGAAGAAGCAAGAAAGCAGCATACACAATTACTGTAATAATGGGAATGAAAATAACACCGAGACAGTTAAACTCAGATTAATTGCCTTGAATAACCTTGGTTTCAGAGAACAGTTAATGCAACCTATATCTCTCCTCTTTCTAGAGTGAGGTTAGGGACTATTTGCACAAAATGTAGTGCCCACTATCAGACCTGATTTGTTGATGGTATTACTTGACCATTTCCCTTTGTTACAAGACAGGGTGTAATGGAGGGTGAAGTCTATCAGGGATTATATCTTTAAGTGTTTAAAAATATATGTTGATGGCTAATACGAAACTATATTTAAAATTATTGTATATATCTATCTATCTATCTATCTATCTATCTATATATATATATATATATATATATATATATAAAACCTATATTAGATTGCTTGCTGTCTTGGGGTGGGGGAGAGAGGTAAAGGAGGGAGGGAAAAAATTAGAACTCAAAATCCTTACCAAAACATGAATTTTGAAAGTTACCTTTACTTCATGTAATTGGAAATTTTTCTATTAAATGAAAAAATATATAAAATTTAAAAAGGAAACACCTTTAAAAATCAGAAAATATTTTAACAGATTATTAACACAAAAGGATAGTCATTATTTTCATGGATGTTAATTGTGAAAAGAATCTTTTGAGCAGGCTGACTTCAGAGAAAACTGGAAAAAGTTACATGAATTTGATGCTAAGCAAAGAAAGCAGAACCAAAAAACCCCCCAAAAAAACCACTATACATAGTAACAACAAGATTATGAGATGATCAGCTATGATGGACTTATTACTTCTCAACAATAAAGTGATTCAAGGCAATTCCAAGACCTGGAGTAGAAAATATCATCTTGTCCAGAGAAAAAAAATATAGACTGAATGTTGATTGAGGAATATTATTTTCACCTGTTTTGTCTGTTTGTTTTCTTTCTGGTGTTTCCCTCCTTTTGTATGATTTTTCCTTGTACAACATGACAAACATAGAAATAAGTTTAAAAGAATTAAACATGTTTAACCCATGTCACATCGCTTTCTATCTTGGGGAGAGGGGAGATAAGGGAGAAAAATTTGGAACGCAAAGTCTTACTAAAGTAAATGTTGAAAACTATCTTAACATGTATTTGGAAAAATAAAATACTATCAAAAAAAGAAAAGAATCATTGTCAATACATCCATTTTTTTCATATACATATACATTAAGCCACAATATCATTAACAGCTTTGTATTTTTCAGATACCAATATAAGATGACATTGTTCCATCATTAAAACATCTGATCCACTGACACAAAGATATTTAAAAAGACACAGACATTATGTATTATGAAACTCATATATGGTCCCCATATGCCAGTCTGTAGGGGTGGGTGTCTCCGTGCATATTGTCATTTATTGGTTAATGGCCTGAGCAGTTAAAGCAATATATAAAAAGTTATTTCACATACCTTGAAGCAGCAAAGGGCATCTCTCATAGACAGCTGTTTCATTCAGGCATATTTCTATCCTTGTTTTTGCAGCTCTCAACTAATGCACTGTAAAAAAAGAATATTATATTACTTTTCAGGAAGTACCTGTCAGGACGAGGAAGAAATCCAATAATTTAGCTTTGGGACATTTAGAAATGTAAATAAAAATGTGATATGTTTCTACAGCCTCAGGCATTGTATTTCTATTACATATGAAGGATTCTCCTAAACTTATGAAATGCTTTATCAGTTTAGAAAACGTCCAACTCTACCCTCCCTTCCCTCCCAAAATAATCCAGCAACCTTGAATTTTGAAAATACTTTTCTAATCACTCAAGGATATCTTCTTTGGATCATCCTCCCATATACCATAGGCATTGTTAAGTTTTTCAGTCTAATCAATTTAATAACTCCCTGAAACCCAAATTTTATTGTTTCCCTTTTGAACACAGTGGATTTTTTCAGTACATAATGAGACTATCAAAATGCTTGCTTATTCATTTGTTTTAATTTTACCTTGAACTCTCCATATTTATTTGATTAGGATTTAGAATAGCTATTTTTCTTATTTTAAGTTTATAAGCCAAGAGGAAGGATTAGTAATGTACTCTTCACCTTCACTATCAATCACTATTTTATTATGTAGCACAACAGAAAAAAAACCAGGGTGGTGAAGGCTTTACAGATTGTGAAATTTGAGCACTGATTGAAGGGATTGAAATATATAGTCTGAAGCAGGTATGGACACTTGGAGTATGATTGTTGTTTGTCCTTTGTTCTAGAAGAGGACAAATGACATCAGGGAGGAGATGCTATGATATGCAAGTGAGTTAGATTTAAATGAGAGAGAGCTGTGTAAACTACCAGCCTCACTTTTTCTTTTAGAGCCAACTGGGTCCAGTGGTCAGATACTGATCAGGAGGACTAGAGATGGCCCAAGATGCATAGGAAGATCTTAATCTTTTTTAAGCTAAAGTCTTTAACAGTTCTCAGTTTGACTGAGGCAACATCTATTCAGTGATTAAGGCTAGATAAGAACTGAAGAAAAGAATGAGTTCTTTTACCTAGTCAAAAAAAAAAAATCTAATCTGGAATGGGAAGACCCTCAGGGTTTGTAATCAAAACAGAAATAATTACTATTTATATCTGCTGGGAGTCAACCAGGGCCCAAACAATGACCAATTGGCACTTGGCTTGGGACCAATTGTTGGCCAATGAGAGTGTCAGAGTGATTTGGGTAGAGGATAAGAAAAAGCAGATATCTTCAAGTATCTGAAGGGACTATGATAAGGAAGAGGGATTAGACTGGTTCAGTTTAGTTCTATATTGTACAGCTAAGAGGAAGGGATAGAAATTTTAAGGAGCAGATGCAGGCTGGAGATAAAAGCTTCCTAATTTAGAAATTTGCCAAAGGAGAACAGAGTTTACACTCTGGAAATTATTATTTCCTGTCATCCTACTAGACTTTCCTAACCTTGAATTTGTTGTCTATCGTCCTCAATGACATTTAATATTTTAGATTTATAATACATTTATTTTAGAATACAAATACAATAATGTAAGTTTATAATAGACTTATAATATCATCATGTAATATATTATAATGCAATAACTTAATAATAATACACATAACAAACATTCCTAATGTGGCCTGTGGTCACATTAGGTTTCAAGAATGAGGTTTGAACAAGATCTCCTTGAACCCAAGTTGAACAGTTTATCTAATATCGTTACCATTTTTCTTCTCTGTGGTGGTCCTATTGCTTAAAAAAGATAGGAATGTGGTGAAGGCACAAGTTAAAGTCATAAAACTAATATGTCTGTCCTCATTAAATAGAATACCAAAGAGTCAATTTTCTCTAAATTATTCTGGGACAAGGAAGGAATTGGGCAAAGTCTGGAGATGGGAGCCTGGCACTCATTTAAACTGAGCTTCTGACTTAGCCCTGAGTCTCAGACACCAGTTAGTTAACTGAAAGTTAGAATGAAGGTAGTGCAGCTATCCCAGGGCTGTTATACAATCACTGGAAATTAGAGGGAGAGAAAGAATAAAAAAGGGAATCAATAACAACTGAGAAATCCCAGCTCTAATCCACTGAAAGGAAAATAGCAAGCTAGAAATGAAGAGGCAACACTGAGAGGGGAAGCGTCCTGCTCATTCAAGTTTTAGTGCTAAAATGGGCATGAGGGAATTTATAAGCCATCTGAAGGACTACATTTTAATTTGCAAAACTTCAAATAACATCAAGCAAAAGAAAAATAAAGATGGAAGCCAGGCAGCATACACTGGTTGTCTTAGACTCTGACTCCTGCCTCTTCCATTGGAATAGTAGATGGACTTATTGGTGCATTGCCATGAAAAACCACCTGTGGCTAGCAAGGAAGGAACAATGAAAATGTAAGCTTACACTAGTTCTTTGCTCACTGGAAGTCAAATGGAAAACTCTCAGGTTCTGCCAAAAATCACATTTGAATGATAAAATAAAAGTCTATTCTTCTAAAATAGAAACATAAATAGAAGGAAAAAATTGGCAGAGTAATTAGCTCCCTTTGGGAAGAACAGAAAAGATATAATAATAATAATAGTATTTATAACAATTAATATGTATGTAGAGCTTTAACACTTGTAAATGAGATTTTATATATTTGCATATATATGTAAATATTTGCATATATAGACACACATATATAAACTGTGTGTATATACATATATTTGTAAATATGCATATGTACATGTATATATATATATATATATATGCACTATATAGGGAACTGCGAGGATCACATGAAAAAATATATATTATTTATTATATTAAACATTCTTATTTGATATATAATTTTACATATATGTATATTATACATATATATTCTCATTTGATCCTCACAACAACTCTAGGGAAGTAGTTGTTATTATTTTCATTTTAGAGATAAGAAAACTGAGCCTGAGAAATGGAGGTGACTTGATCAGGTTCACACAGGTGGAAAGTGCCTGCAGGAGCATTTGACCTTCTGGAATCTAAAGCCAGCACTCTCCTCTATCATTTGTTGTCTTGAGGGTAAAACTCTGTCTATTTGGATTTCAGGAAAGGAGGAAGAGATCAGAGTATGGGAAGGAATGGTGTATACCGAACAATGTAAATATATTATAATATTCTTGGAATCATGTCTTCAGAGCAGGAAGAGGCTTTAGAAATCATTTAGAAATGTAAAAAATCAAACTCAAATAATGATGTGACTTCTTTAAGGTCCCATAGATTATTATTATTATTATTATTATTATTATTATTATTATTATTTTATTTTATTTTTTTTGCTGAGGCAATTGGGATTAAGTGACTTGGCCAGGGGTTGCACAGCTAGGAAGTGTGAAGTATCTGAGTCCGGATTTGAACTCAGATCCTCCTGACTTCAGGGCCTGACTTCTATCCACTTTGCCACCTAGCTGCCTCAGGTCCTATAGACTATTGATGTCAGGCTTCAAATAGAGGTCCACAGATTCTGAATCTGGTACTTTTCCCACTGTATAACCAAAAGAGGTAAGGAAAAGCAAATCACAGAGGTATTTTTTTTTTTCCTGTACTGAGATTACTTTGTAAACATTAACTAATTAATTCCAACAATACCCCTGGGATGCGAATAGGTATTTTCTCTCTGTGTTTTACAGATGAGAAAATTAGAATAATGATTATGTTCACTTATAAAACTCTTTTTCCTAGAGGACTTCAGGGTGCTTTACTCTTTTAAAATGACTAACCCCACATGAATCAGTGTAATGCATCTGGGAAGTGAGAAAAGCTACAGTTACTGACATAATGGACGTTTAAAAGTAAAATAAATGATTCTTCTTTCACTTACTTCTAAAATCTCACAAACCCCAGAAAATCCATGCTTATTTATTCTCAGTCTTTATCAATGTCATATTGTGTCAGGCAGTAATAACAATGAGAGAATGTGTGAACATTTTTTAAAAGCTGGAGACCTTGGAAGTTAATTGTTATCCTGGAATATTAAAAATAAAAGTAAGCAAGATTCTAAGCACAGAGAGATGAGAAGATTTGCTTCAATTATTCATTGAATCTATAATCTCACTGATATCACTGAGATTTTGGCACCAAGAGAGCTAAAACCATTCACACCATTCTTATGTGGTTTCTTTCTAAATTCTCCATAGGGGAAACTACCCAGTATGCTGCAGGACCTTCTCAGGAGCTTTTAATACTTTATACTTCCCAGTGCAGTATGGAGATTGTCCTCTTATCCTTAAGCTTTCCTATATGAGTATAAAATCTCATTTCCTAATCACACGTGTGAATGTGATAATCAAAATAACAACTAGCATTTACAAGGATAATGATGATAATAGCTAGTATTCATATGGTCCTTTTCACAGATTATTTCATTAGATTCTCATAACTTAGTGAGGTAAGTGCTACCATTATCCCATTTTTCCAGATGGGGAAACTGAGGCTGAGAGAGAGAAACTGATTATATGCCTAAGGCCATACAATAGAAAGAATTTGAGGCAGGATTGGATGCAGATATTTTGATTCCAAGTCTAGTGTTTTATCCACTTTACCACTTAGCTGCTGATTTGTGTAGACCTTTACGATTCACAGTGCTTGACAACTAGGTTAGCTTAAAAGTATACTAAGACTTTGAATACTCTTTTCTATGCTATTTCCGATGTGTGCCTCATCTATCATTGGCCATATGCTTCACAATTGTTCTTATCTGACATGCATCATTTTATTGCTCTCTGAATAACAAGACTGAACACTGGAGAGATGCCTTTTGCTCAGTCGTTGCAATATTTGATTGTTCATTTCATTATCCCACAGGGTGTTCAACTCTCACTGATGGCTATTGCTATAAGGGTTGCTAAATTGTTAGAAATCAGGACATTCCCTGACTTGCAGCAATGTGGCACCTCTGTGAGATTCACAATATTAATAAGGTGGATTTTGATGGAAAGCACCCTTTGACATTGCTAAAAACTGGTACGTATATTTCCAAAAGCTATGCATATGGCCACAGGATCTTCAATGTAGAATATCTAAAACATAACTCATCATAAAATGCATAAGGAAAAGAATAAAGACAGGATAGACCCTTGATGTCATTGCTATATGGAACTATTGGTTCTTCTACTATGAAGAGCAGCACTTTCCTGGAAATTAAAGCTCTAGGGAGTTACTTAGAACACTGAGAAGCTAAGTGCTTTGTCCAGGGTGACATATCCATGGAATGCCAGAGAAACTGAGGCAAGATAGAGATTAGAGAGTTTTTAATATTTTATTAATTGGAGAGTTTAATTGACTGGACAGGACTCTCGTCTCAAAGTATCCAGTGACTAATGGGAGAATGTCAAATCCTTTTATAGCTTTCAAACAAAGAAAAGAACAAGAGCGGGAAAAGTTCTTACAGAACCTTTTGGTTCTGTCAGGATGGGGAGAGCAATAAAATCTTATTTGAAAAGCCAGAGTCAGGATGTTTGAAGAAACAGAAGTAAGGATGTCAATCGAAGTATCCTGGATGATCTTATCTCTTGGAATATCTTAGAGGGACAGTGTTACAAATTCTTTGAAGGCAGAAGGAGCTAGAAGCCAGGATGTCTGATCTGCTCCTCATCTCCCATTGAGAATTTATAACCTTAGAGCAAATGGTCCTCAGTCTTAATGAACCAGAGGGGGTTTACAACTTAAGGGGACTGAGGCAGAACAGTTAAGGAAACTGAGATAGGACAATTCAGGGAAACTCAGTCAGGACAATACGGGAAACTAGTGCAGGGAAACTGAAGTAGAATAGCTCAAGGAGATTATGGCATAACATTCAGAGGCAGGACCAGAATAGAGACCTTTATAGAGATAAAGAGCTCTCTATCCTCATAGCTTTATTGCCTTTTCTAGACAAAGATATACAGTTGTACATATAGGTATCCATATATAAAGACACAAGTAGAACAGGTACCAATCTGTATTTAGAGAAGGAACTTATTCACATGAAGCTTCGTATAAATATCTGGGCCTTGAGTATCTTACATTCTGGCTCTTATGCATAGCTGTACATATATATATATATATATATATATATATATATATATATATATATATACACTATCTTCTCTGAGAGACCATAATCTCTTTCATGGAAGAAAATCTCATTTTTATCTTTGATTCTCAGCACCTAGAACAATGCTTGAAGTAGATTTGACATTTATTAAGAACTTGTGGACTGACTCACTGGATCACAGATGTTGAGCTGGAAGGGCCTTTAGGGGCCATACAGGCCAATCTTATCCTCCTCCTGTTTGATTCTGGGCTTGTTTCCCTGAAGTTTATGATATTCAACTACATGTCCTCATTTGTATAACAGATATTTTTCTTCTACTTTGTTCTCCTTACTTCACAGGGTTGTTTTGAAGATCAACAGATAATCTGTGTAAAGCATTTTGCAAACTTTTAAGCACTGTGCAAATGTTAACTATTATTAGACCAATCACTTTTGAGTTGTCATGGAACTTAATACAGAACCTCTGTGATATGAAGATATATCTATGATTCTATTACTTTCTACAGATCTATCTGTCTATTTATCTACCTGTGTAATCCAACAATACTTTCTCAATCTGTTTGACCTAATTACATCTTCTTATACATACACATATACTGGGGTCATATCCTCCATGCCAGAGAACCATTTTACAGACCATGCCATTGTATGAAGACCAAAAAAATATGGAGATGGGCTCTCCTTCAGAAATTCTTTTCTCTGGCAAATATTATTCTTCCTTTTATTATTTCAAATGTGATCCTTTTTTTTTTTCTCCTCTTGTGCAATTCATCATTAGAAATATACCGCTTCCTACTCACACTCACATATTTACACTGCCTTTGTCACATGCAAGTTTATTTCTTTGGAAATTGTAGTTTCCCATGTCTTGGAGACATATGGAATCACAATATTAAAAAGAAGACTCTTTGATTCAATTTTAAAATGTCTTCTGCTTTCCTTTCTAGCAAGAATGTCCACACTAAGATGGCAACCTTTAGCCCTTTGATCCATTTGGCAAAGATCTCACATAAAAAAGGATCAGAAGCCAAATTAGATCACCTATGAATTATAGCATTATTAGCAACTTTGGTAACTTTTTCTGCCTTTCAACTATTGTCCACAAGTAAGTGGAATGGGGTGACATAACTCCAGGAACTTTTTATTTTGATTAAAACCTATGGATATTGAATCCAACCCTCATTGATGTTGTCAACACTAGTGATGAACTTCTGTTTTTGCTCTACCAGTTCTTGGACAAACAGACATACTCTGCCAACAGATCCATACTCAAAGCCCTTCTACCTCTGTAGGCAATTCAGAAGAATATGCTCCATTGGCATAGACTTCAGGACCTCTTTGTCACCTTCACTCCAAACTGAGGAATCAGAGTAAGATGTAAGTAGGAAATGTAGTTTAAGGGCTAATAGTATGTGAATTGGAAAATGTGCTCCATTAGCAGGAGAACCATCTTTAGTTTTACTAGAGCAAGAGTGATTAAGCAAATAAAATCCCGGCCTTCAAAACTGACTCAGTATTACTGTTCATTGTTTAGCTAATATTTGGTGAGCCAGACTATTTGTTCCTTCTTCCTTTAGGGCAACACCCAGGAGTGACAATGAAAGGAAGGATTACACCACCCAGAAACAATTAATATTCACTTTTAGATGCCATCTCTTAGGAAGGAAATTGAAAAGCTGCAGAGTATTTAGGAAGGGCAAATCTCCAAGGATTGTTTTAAGTAATGGAGTCTATTATAAAAGAACAAAAGTCAAAGGAAGATGACATGGTGACCAAAATGGTGGAATGTTTGCTTTTTGAATCTTAAAAAAACAAAAACAAAAAATTACCAAACAACAACAATAACAACAACAACAACAACAACAACAACAACAACAACAAAAACAACAACTCTTCAATACTGGGAAATATATGCAAAATTGACAGTTACTAAAGCTGAATTCTTGAAATAAGAATTCAGAAACACTATATAAGATAAATTGCTCATGAAATAACATCAAGGAACTTATATACTTCAAGTTCACACACACTATCCTTACTATCAGCCTCAAAGTCAGTTTAATTCTCTGCAAAGGCTTGTGATTAAGTCTTTAGTTGTGAAGGCTTTGTTTCTTTTCCACATGGTAATAATCATTCTGAATCTCCATAAATCCCACAGGTGGTAAGAGACACTGTTTTTGCACACCCATCTGATACAAAAGGAGTTCAACTATGGGCAGGAAGGGACAGAAGTTATTATAATACAGAGTTAGATAAAGTAGAAAGACTTTCCGTGCCTATGGAAAAGGGGCTAGAATATAATAAGTTCTTTTCTATAGAATTTACTCTGGACAGGAAACCAGTATGGTTTTCATTGCCTCCGAATTGAGGAGGCTGACAGTGCCATTGGGGGTCTATAAAACACTGGTGGAGGGGTCAAAAACTCAGGAGAAAAGCCAGGGACAAGCTATTAGAAAAACAAGAAAAAAAAAAAGAAAAACAAAAATGTGAGAGAAAAAGGGTTGGATTAAGCCTAGGTTTAAAATAGATAAACCAATTCAGAGAATCAAAAAGTCAAAAAGAACACATACTGTGTTAGGCTAACCAAATAGATCAGGAGAAATTATTGAAGTCATAGAAAAAGCCTAATGGAGGATGTAGATTGAAGTTAAAGAGACATAGGTCAGAAACTTGGGGTGCATTTAAAGAGTGGGAAGAAGTGAGGTTAGCCAAGGAGAGAAAAAGGATAGATAGAAGAAAGCATTTTCAGGAAGTAGAGGGGTTAAAATGTATGAAGAGAGAAAGAGTTCACTGTTTCAAATGCAACAAAGAATAAAAAAGGAGAAAAACCAGACTATTACATTTGTTGTTTTAGAGTCAGGGAGAGTTACAATTTGGTACAGAAATGTACATAGTAGGCACTCAATAAATGTTGTTATTTAATGAACAGATGTAGTAAGAACCCTCACTAACTATGGGATCTTGGAAAAGTCACAATCTCTTTTTTGCCTTAATCCACTGAAGAAGGAAATGGCAAGAAACTCAAGCATCCTTGCCAAGAAAATTTCATGGACATTATGGTCCATGAAATCATGAAGAATTAGAGGCAACTGAATAACTGAAAAACAATAACATGGAAACAGGAACAAAGGCCAGACTATAAGGTGTTTAAAGAGTAAGTGAGAGGGGAGGAATTAGTAGTAACAAACTGAACGGATTCTTTCTAGGAGTCTGGCAGCATTAAGAAAAAGTTGGCTAGGATGGTACACGCCTAATCTTAGAAGTCGGGTTTTATAGGAAAATTAAGTATAGGTTTAAGCTAAAGAGTGATGGGAAAGCCTCTCACAGAAGCCAAATTATTCAAAATGGGAGAGCATGGAACACCTATTCTTTGTCCAGAGATGTGGGCGGCCTCATTTGCTTCACTTTCTTGTCATGTTTCATGAAATACATATGCATATTAATAAATCAATATATATATATATTTGTATGTCTATCCAATTCTAATTCTATTATCTATCTCCTTTTCTATATAAATTCTCTGGGTCTGTCTCTTCTCTGCCTGTCTGTCTCTGTCTATCTCTATCTCCCTCCCTTTTACTCTCCCTCTATGCTTCTATCTCTCTCTTTCTTTGTCTTTCTCTTTCCCTATCTTTGTCATTCACTTTCAATGTCATTGTCTCTCTCTTTCACTGTCTCTGATTCTGTCTCTGTCTCTGATTCTGTCTCTCTCTCTCTGTGTCTCTATTTCTCCCTCTTCCTCTCCCTGTCTCTGTTTCTCTCTCCCTCCCTCCTTCTCCTCCCTTCCCCTGTCTCTGTCTCTATCATTCCCTCTCCACTTCCTTTCTTCTCTGCCTCCCTTTCTCCCTATCCCTCTTCTCCTCTACTTCCTTTTCCCTTACCTTCCCTCATATCTATCTACTTCCCCTTCTCCTTCCCCATCCCACTATGCTGTCTTCTCCACATTAATCACAGACACATTACATTCAAATTTTACTTCTGACACTCACAAGTTATGTGACCCTAATGAAGTCACTTAATTTCCTTCATTTTTTTTAGTAATAGCTTTTTATTTTCAAAATATAGGCAAAAATAGTTCTCAACATTCACCCTTGCAAAACCTTGTGTTCCAAATTTTTTCTTCCTCTCTGCCCCCTACTGCAAGTAATCCAATAGATGTTAAACTTGTGCAACTTTTCTATATATACCTCCACAATTATGCTACAGAAGAAAAACCAGCTCAAAAAGGAAAAAAAGATGAGGGAAAAAACCCCAAAATGCAGGCAAACAACAACAAAAACGTGAAAATCCTATGTTGTGATCCACATTCAGTCCCCACTTCCTCTCTCTGGATGCAGATGGCTCTCTCCATCACACACACACACACACACACACACACACACACACACACACACACACAATGCAAGCAAACAACAACAAAAAGAGTGAAAATCCTATGTTGTGATCCACATTCAGTCCCCACTTCCTCTCTCTGGATGCAGATGGCTCTCTCCATCACACACACACACACACACACACACACACACACACACACACACACACACAATGCAAGCAAACAACAACAAAAAGAGTGAAAATCCTATGTTGTGATCCACATTCAGTCCCCACTTCCTCTCTCTGGATGCAGATGGCTCTCTCCATCACACACACACACACACACACACACACACACACACACACACACACACACACACAATGCAAGCAAACAACAACAAAAAGAGTGAAAATCCTATGTTGTGATCTACATTTAGTCCCCACTTCCTCTCTCTGGATGCAGATGGCTCTCTCCATTACAAAAAAAAAAAAGAGAGAGAGAGAGAGAGAGAGAGAGAGAGAGAGAGAGAGAGAGAGAGAGAGAGAGAGAGAGAGAGAGAAAGAGAGAGAGAGACAGAGAGAGAGAGAGAGAGAGAGAGAGGGAGAAAAAAATGCAAACAAACAACAACAAAAAGAATGAAAATTTTATATTGTGATCCACATTCAGTCTCCACTTCCTCTCTCGGGACGCAGATGGCTCTCTCCATTACAGGTCTATCTGAATTCGCCTGAATTATCTCATTGCTGAAAAGAGCCACATCCAGCAGAATTAATCATCGTATAATCTTGTTGCTGAAGTCACTCGATTTCTAAAGCGCTACAGTGAACTTTCCCTAAAATCTTCCTCCTCAAGTCAGAGGTGATCTAGCTCTATGCTGGTAGGTAGAGGATGCATGTTAGACTTTCCCTGCAAAATAATTCACTGATCCTTTATGGATGCACTTACAAGTCCTTTACAGTTATCTGTTCATTATATCATGTCATATGTTGTCCATTCAAAGCATAGATTTTTTTTCTTAAAAAACAGTAATGGGATAGTTAGGTGGTGCATTGGCTGGAGCACTAGTCCTGAAATCAAGAAAATCTGAGTTCAAATGGCCTCAGACACTTGACACTTGCTAGTTGTACGACCCTGGGCAAATCATAAAATCCCAACACACACACACACACACACACACACACACACACAGTAAGCAAGAAACAGTTCCATGTGCTCCTCCACAATAGGCAACAATTTAGCATCACTGAACACTGTGGTTTTCATTTCTAAAAAGGGTCTTTATTTCTGTTCCATTTCTGTCTCTGTCTTCAGACTATTTGAAATGATTTTTTTTTTTTTAACAGACTTCCTTCCAAGAATATCCTTGATTGAAATATAGTCCTGTTCTCAGTCGGGGGCATGTGTTTTATTCTCCAGATTATCTGTTTGCTACTTAAACCCTACTTTTGATATAGTATATTAACAGCTTGAAAAAAAGGAAACGTATCTCAACAGTGGACAGAGAACATAGTCACCAGCAGACAGAAACAATGGTGGTCTATATCTACACTTCCCTACGTGGAGCAAATGTTGGGATGGAACTAAAGTTTTAATGACCCTAGAAAGACACCCCAGTGCCCCTCCTCACCTCAAAGGAGTGAACTGACATGAAGGAAAAAGACTTGACACATTCTTTTTCACTGTTATTGGTGGGAGAGAGAGAGTAGAATTTCTGGCCACTGCAAACAACTCTACTACCTTACTGGCCTCCATCAACCAACCAAGAAGCATTTAGTTTACACTTTCTACATATCAGGGATTTGCAACACAAAGTTAAAAAAAAAAGTAATCCTGCCCTCAAGGAGTTTCCAATTTAACCAGAGGATTTAACATATGACTCAAGGTGCATACAAAATATAAAAAAAATAGAGGCAAGGTAATTTATGGAGGAGGAACTAAAAGGTGTGTAGGGAGGGATCAGAAGAAGGTTAATATATAATATTATACTAAGGGGATTCTGAGGAAGTAGTACATTTTAAGTATGGAGTCTAGCTAATGCAAAGGCCAGTAAAGGAGACAGAGTGATCAAGGCCAGATTGTTTGGACTAAAGCTTGCATAGAATAGAGTCACGTGAAATGAGGCTTTTATAGCAGGTCAGTTCCAGACTGTGAGGAAATTCAAATGCCAATAGAGAAGCTCAGATTTTAATGGAACTGACTGGATGAAGTATTTCTCAGTATTGTCCCATGATCCCTGTTCCCAGAACTTTGGGACCTTGAGAGGGCATTTGTTGCAAGAAATGATGTGACCTGTGGGAGGCAGCCAGCGTTGGTGACTATTGGTCAAGGATGGTTACGTCCTTTTAGTCTATCCAATGAGAAGGGTTGAGCCCTTTGCCTTTTAAACCCTGGATAAGCTGGAAGCTGGAACACATGGCAGGAACACAGGATAGCTCCCAGATGTCTGTCTGGGCCTTCTCTGCAGGGATTAAATAAATGTTTTCTCTTTGCACCTGATGATGTCTCTGATTAGTTAACTGGATTGGGAAGGGGGTCTTGCACTCAACCCATCCCACACAATTTGATCTTGAAAGGGGGGTAACTGGGAGTTCTTGGAGTTGATTGATTGACTTAGAGGCTGACACATGCAGCTTCAGAAAAATTAGGTTCATATCTGGGTAAAGAGTAGAAAGCCTGGCTTGGAGAATGGAGAGCCTTGAGATAAGGACCAGTTAGGAAGCTACTGTTGGCCATGCAAGTGAAGAGAGGGGAAACAATTCCCATCAAGTACACTATATCTTGGCTGTCATATAAGGCTTCACAATCTGACCTCTACCTAGACACCATATTACCTTGCACCATGACTCACTCCAGCCATTCCTGACTATTCATCCATGTTAGCAGTTCATTTGTTATATAGAACTGAAATGAACCATGTAGAATTTTTCCTTCTCCAGCTTTCTTTTGCCTTTTTTCTACCTGATCTAGCTCTCTAAGCTGGCAAAAAGGCCAAATTATAGGGAAGAAGAAAAGACAAAACAATATAGAACATGGCAAAAAGAACTCTGGAGTCAGAGGAGCTGGATTCAAATTCTACTTCTAGCATCCCTATGACTAAGTAAGACATCTAATCTCCCTATGTCTGTTTCTTCATTACTGAAATGAAAGCATTGAACTAGATGATTTTTAAGGTATCTGTCTTATAATTTTGGTGAGGTAAAGTGGGAATCTGCACCTGTGATGTTACTTGTGTGAAACTCTATGTGGAAATCATCTCCACTAATGAAAATGGGTTCATAGAGGGATTAAGTAATTTGCCCAGCGTCACAAAGGTATTTTGAAAAGCAGATTTCTTGACTCTAAAGCTAATACTTTTTGCAATACAATGTTGCCCCTCAGGATCTCTTAGAACTTGGAAAGTTCATAATTCTTTCTGAAGGAAAGTATAGGGGCCTTTTACCACCCAGTTCAGAAACACAAACAAAAATATGTGCATATATGCTACACTAAAGATATGACACTTATCGATGCTACCATTTATGTTATATATTAAAAATATCCTCACATTTCAGTATACCCACCAAAGAAAGCACTGACTTTCCATCCCTCTCCTCTGTGGACCTCCATCTCTCTTCCATATTTACCCCCTGGCAGTTTCTCCTTTGAGGAACCTTTATAGGAAATTTTCCATTAAAATCCAGAAGAGTCAATTGTTTGTAACTTGCTCTTTCTCTATAACTTACACTGAACCTGTTAAAATAAGGCCTTATCCCTAAAGAGACTTTCCATTACTTTTCCCCTCAAGCTATGAGATAATTTTTAAAAGTTAGAAATTCAACTGGATTTAATAACTTTGGAGACTTCCCTGGGATCAGAATAGAGAAAATAGGATTTGGGTTACTATTATTGTTACTGTTGTGGTAGGCTTAGACATCCTGCTATATTTCAATGGTATGAAAGTATGTTATACATGACAATTTCTTTCTAAAGTGTTCCAAGGATTTAGCTCATTTTATCCAGTGTTATAGTCTCCTCTACAAGGGTATGGATATTGCTTACTAAGTCTGGAGATGTCTCCTGGCCCAAGCAAACCCCAATGAAGATGTCATAGTCATCTCTCCCTTGAGAACTGTCTGTGTTTATTGGCTTGAGAAAAATTCATGACCAATGAATCAATGACTATGATATATTTTTCTATTGCTGTTAATTGCTAAATTATCTTGAGAAATATTCTAATGTCTGTTGGATCTGTGATCTCATCTATGTGGGCATATTGGTCAACTCCTGGTCAACTTTTGTCCACGTTGTGTATAGGTTCACCACAGGGCTTTCATCCAACTTGCTAGGGACCTTCCTCAGTTTTACTGGATCTAAGAAGCCAAAGGAGATACAAGTTATCCATCTGTGACTACTAATACTAAATATATTCCTGACTCAGCTTCATGTCCACTTGTATACTGACAATTAAATCAACAACAATACCAATCCTGGAAAGTACAGATATTTTAATTGCCCTAAAACTCTATCCTCATGACTTTCCAGGCCAGTAAATCTATCCTTGGCCACCAATCTCATAAAAATCTGGCCTCTCTTTACATTAGAATGTAAGTTCCTTGGCGACAAGGATTATCTTTGTGTACATACAAATACTTGTCTCCTCTCCCCTTTGCACAATGTGAGGCATATAGTAAGTGCTTATTGAGTGATTTTTCATTCATGGATTCATTTGCTTCTCTTTGTTCTCTTGTTTATGACACATTGTAGTTTAACCACATCTAATATTTGTCTTTTCGCAAATGTCATAGAGACATATCCAATTTATTTAGTTTTCTAATTGTTATTTATTATATATTCATATAATATATATTATATATTCATATATTTTCATATATGTTACATATATGGATTATTGATAATTCATATTTTCAAAATTTCCTCTCACTCTCTAGAAAATGGCAGAAGAAGGGAATTAGTCACATTTATACCTGGAACTGAATATACTGAAAACATGCACAATGAAATATTTACGTTACGTGTAAACAATTTTGGAAATGTAATAAGTGGGGTGAAGATCGTTATATGGAATCAAAGGAGTCTCTTTGTTAGAATTACATACATATGTTTACATATATATATATATATATATATATATATATATACCCACATATGTATAAATATATGGATACATAGATGTATGCACACATATGAAAAGACACTAATGAGTCCTGATTTGACTCCCTATCATTTTGCAGAAGGGAAACAGCAACTCAGAGCAATCCTTAGAAAATTTTGCTAGCTTTCCTCTCATAAATTCTGACACAGTGTTAGTGTGAGTCATAGGATGAAGATTGATCAAAAAATAAAAATCAAAAAATCCACCTATATCTTCTATAATATCATGTGCTAAGAGTTTAGATCAACTTTTAGTACATAGCTATAGCTTTCTCTAGGAGTTATGAATATGTATGTTTCTGAGGGCATCTCTCATGGTTAATGGCCCAGATTAGTTTTTAGTTCTCAATAAGGCATGTGGATTTGGAAAGGTTCTAGACACCTGGAAGAAGATGGAGCATATGGTTCGGTTATTCATAAGAAGATGTGAATAAGAAGTTTCTAGGGAAATTTGGGAGGCTCCAAAACTAATGGAGATGCAAACATTTAAATCCTAATTCCTAAGCACTACTAGTTATTATAGGAACAAATAGCAGGTGGGTTTTTGAGAAATCCCAGTCTCCTCAGCATGAAGTTGTGATCTTTGTCCAATTCTTAGCCTCCCTCCTCAGTCTAGTTTTCCCATCTTATGCTTCCTTTGTGAGATGATGGTGCTTTTCTTTTTATAGTTATGATTATTTTAAGCTGTAATATGGAAGATGCAAACTGAAGTCCTGGCTCATATTTCAATTGTTAAATATAAAGTGGAAATATTTGCCTTCTGAGTCTGTCAACTGGCACCATTTACTAAGCTCCCACTCCGTGAGAAGCATTAGACTAGGCAGTCTTGGGGATTTCCTAAAGAAGTAAAAAATGGAGACCTTTCTCTCAAGTTGCTATTAGAGAAGGGACAATAAGCAGAGATTAATATTATCAGTAGCTCTGTAAAGAAGTCAAGTTGATACAATGGGCAGAAGGTCAGCCAGGAAGTCAGAAATATTTGAGTTTAAGACTTTCTTCTGGTACGTACTAGTTATGTTATCATGGGCAAGTCTTCCTACCTATTGGTGCCTGGGCAAATCATTTGGAATTTAAGCTACATCTGTTCCAGTCTGTTACAATCTGTACCAGTGCAGTAAAATGGAAAAATTATTAAGAATCTGGCCTTGGTGTAAAGAAGATCTGAGTTAAAATCCTGCCTCTGAGACATGGTAGTTATGTGATCTTGGGGCAAATCTGAAAGCTTCTCAGCCTCAGTTTCTCACCTTTAAAATGAATGGATTGGCATTCTGAAGAGCAATTTGGAACTATGCTCAAAAGGCTATAAAATTGAACATACCCTTTGACCCAGAAGTGCCATTACTATGTCCGTACCCCAAGGAAATAACAAAGGAAGGAAAAGGACTCACATGTGCATAAATGTTTGTAGCAGCTCTTATTGTGGCAGTAAAGAATTGTAAAATGAGTAGATGCCCATCAATTGGGGAATGATTAATTACATTGTGATATAGGAAGGTAATGAAATAACATTCTATTATCATTGTTCTAAAAAAATGATGAACAAGCTGATTTTAGAAAGACCTGGAAAGATTTACATAAGCCAAACGCTGAGAAAAACAAGAACCAGGAATACATTGCAAGAATGTGTTATGATCACTTATGAAAGACTTGGTTCTTCCCAGTGATTCAGTGATCCAAAACAATCCCAATAGACTTTGGACAGAAAATGCCATCTGAATCCAGAAAAAGAACTAAGGAGACTGACTGTAAATCAACGCATGCTATGTTTACTTCTTTTTTCTGTTCTTTCTCTCTGCCAGGGTTTTCCCCTTTTGCTCTGATTTTTCCTCCCAACATGATTCAGAAAGCAATGTGTATTACAAATAAATTTACTAGAAAAAAAAAAATGAATGGGTTGGACTTGGTGACTTATGATGCTCCTTTGGTTTTGAAATCTAAGATTTCATGAAGGAGTACCTAAAAAACCTGTAGATTCAGATCTTTGCTCCTCATCCAGCCTGAGTGACTTTGTTAAGTTACCAAAAGCCTTTGGCAAGTATACCTGACTTTATGTTATGTATTGCTTCAAAAATGATTATCAAAACATAGTTCATCACAATTGATTTTTTATTACATTTATCAAAGAACCTTAAAAGGTTTTAATATATACATGAGAAATACCTTGGAAGACAGCATTGCAGGCAAGATTTTGCTTTCCTAAATATAAAATTTAAATTAAATACATACACACACACACACATACACACATATATATGGAGAGCTCTGGTCAATAGTATGAGAATAAAGGGGTAGAGAGAGGGAGAATAGGATACTTTCTAATTTATAAGAATGAATTTATAATTTTGTCCCTCTTGATGCCTATCAAATGTAAGGAATTTACTGGGTCACTAATAAATATTTGTTGAAAGAATGCATAGTTTGATTACTTCCTGAGTGTGACCTATCTAGCAAGATTGTAATATCTCACGGTGTGGGACCATGACTGAATTTGATTTTATGCCCCATAGTATCTACTCTACTTTCTCATGCCACAAAGATTTTTTTAATTGAATGAAAAATGAAAAGATTGATTGAAAAGCATTTTTAAATTCTTCTATATATCAGACACTGCTACCATAAGTAAAAATTTTCAGTAAGTTCTGAGAGAAACAAAGAGCTGAGTGATATCCTTATCCTTGTAATCCAATAGGATGGATAAAAAAGATAGTTACTGAGTAATAACATGAATTATCTAAGAAAAGAGCACATAAAATGAGTGGAGCACAGCATTAGAAAATGACTAATTCCATAAGGAATTAATAAGTTAATCTTTGCAAAAATGTTCTCAGGCACCTGGGTCAGAGGTCCTGAGTTTTAAATCTTGCACCTCCTATCCTTCCTATCTAATTTTTTGTTATTAGAACTGGGGTCTCTTATTAAACAATCAGAAATTACGTTCTCACTCAGAAGTCTGCTTTTTGCATCAACACTATCAACCACCTTACCCTGTTCAAATCACATTTTCTTAAATTTATTCTTTAAGCAAAACACTAATTAGCTTCTTATTATAGACAATTAAAAAATCTGCACACTAATTAACATCCTCTTGACTCAATTGGAATGTAAGAATATTCGAAAGGAAACCTTCATGAAATCTGGGTGGTAATAAGTTACTATTTTCCCCTAATGCAGGGATAAATCATTCTTGACAAACCCAGAATCCTTATTTTCTCTCAAACTCATTTAGAGAGAGAGACTAATGTAGCCCAACCCTGAGTCATCAAGGATACTGAAGACAAGAGATTGCAGGTGTCAGGATAGCAACAGAAATATGTAATCATCCGACTATTCCTGTACGGTGAGAATCTGGGCCGGGGTTTATTCACCTAGAAATCATGCAATTCAAAATCATACAATCTGCGTGATTTAGGTCTGGGCAGGACATTTTAGGAAGGACATGACAAGTTGGAGAGTATCTGGAGGTGGTCAGCCAGAATGATGAAAGGCTTCTAGATTATGATATATGACTTAGCATTTAATCATAATAGTTTGCATTTTAGTAATAATATTATTGATCATAATATTATTTGTCAAATATTTAATAATAAAGTGTAATGCTATAGGGCTTTAAAGTTTACAAGGGATGTTTGCATATGTTATCTTCTTTGATCTTCATAATTACCCTGGAATAGATGCTATTATTCCCAATTGGCAGATAAGAAAACTAAGGCCGAGAGAGAAATTGAGTTTTCTGCGGTTTTACAACTACCACCCTAAGCAAACTTGAACTTAGTCTTTGTGATTCTAAATCCTCTATCTACTATGTGATCTAATTTCAAGACTACTGAGTGAAGGGTGTTTACCTAGGAGAAGAAAAAATTAGGAATCAAATTGAATCACAAAAGAAAAGGAACTAAGGAACTCTCTCTCTCTCTCTCTCTCTCTCTCTCTCTCTCTCTCTCTCTCTCTCTCTCTCTCTCTCTCTCTTTCTCTCTCCCCCCCTTCCCTCCCTCCCTCCCTCCCTCCCTCCCTCCTTCTTTGTCCCTCCCTCCCTTCCTCCTTCTTCCCTCCTCCTCTTGTGTATTTTGATCTTTAAAAAATGTTTTATTTTTCTAATTACTTATACAATAATTTTAATGTTCACTTAAAAATTTGAGTTCTAAATTTTCCAGCTCTTTTCTACCATTCCTACTCTAACTCTTGGATGACAAGCAATTTGATATAGGTTATACATTTGCATGCAAAATATATTTCCATATTAGTCATATTGTGGAAAAAACAGACAAAACACACGCAAAAAAAGCAAAAAAAAAACTTGGCATGTTTTGATCAGCATTCAGATTATAGAAATTATTTCTTGGGAAGTAGACAGATTTTTCATCACAAGTCCTTCAAAGGTGTCTTGGATGTTTGTATTGCTGAGAATAACCAAATCATTTACAACTGATCATGGTAAAACCCATATTACTATTATGATGCACAATGTTCTCCTAATTCTGTTTACTTTGTGTCAGTTCATTTAAGTCTTTCCAGGGTTTTCTGAAAGCATCCTGCTCATCATTTCTTACAGAACAAGAGTATTGAACAGCAATCATTACAACACTTTGTTCAACCATTTCCCAATTGATGAGCATTCCCTCAACTTCCAATTCTTTGTCACCACAAGAAAAGCTGTTATATTTTGGTGAGACTTCTATGTGGCATAGTGGACAGAATACTGGACTGGGAATAAGAAAACTCTTCTTAAATTTAAAATCTGGCCTCAGACTTTTATTAACTGTGTCACCTAGGCAAATCATTTAACCGTGTTTGCCTCAATTTGTCATCTATAAAATGAGGAGGAAAAAGAAATAGCAAGCCACTTTTACATCTTTGTTTATAAAAACCCAAATGGAATGACAAAATTCAAACACAACTGAAAAATGACAGAACTTTTAAACTAAATATTATTATACATATAAGGCCTTTTCCCTTTTTCCCTTTTTCCCCCTTTTCTTTTTATAGCCAACATGGAGACATCTTAATAATCCGCAATATCCCAAAGTGCAAGGAATTATCTACAGTTGTAGGTTCTCTTCCCTGGAGCTCCCTAAGCAGGTGTTAGAAGAACTCTTATTGGGTTTTTCCATAATATGAATTATTTGAGTCGCTTTATTTATTGCTAGGTGACTGCAGAAATCCTTTCCAACCCTAAAATTCAATGCTTCTATGATTCTAAGAACATTCTCAAATGTTTTAAAAACAATAAAACATTGTCTTGAGCCCCCCAAATATAACTTTGTGACTGTATAGAGCCTAGATCCATGTTTCTGAAATGCATTTGATATGTAAGTAAGAAATGGATGTGTAAATATGGAGGAAGACTGTTAATGGTCCTTAAATGAATCATTTTAAAATCGCCATCAAGTCCTTTGTATTTGTTTCCACATCTGTCGAATAAAATTTTTGAACTAGGTAATTTTCGAGATCTATTTTTGGTCTAAAACTGAATAAAAAATCAACAAGAACATGCGATAAGTAGGGATGATACATACATTTCCAGATATTTTTGTTCATGAATTTATTTATTTTTAACAAAATTTGCTTTGATAGGAGGATGAATGATTTATGACCAATATTCCAAAGATGTGAACATAAATGGGGATTCCAAAGGACTTGAAAAGAAAACTCCAAATGGGGTCACAAAGAGTGAAATATGATTGGAATGACTGAATAGCAACAACAAAATCAATGTTAATATTTTCCTCTACATAAAACCAGATGGTGCAAGAAAAATTCATATGGTTCATAAATTTTCTTTACAGAAATGAAGAGAGAGGAGTTGAGGTCATTGACATGAGCATACTTCCGTAAGTCAGCATTTCAGAGAAAACATGCTCATGTTACATGTAGTTCTCATGATAGGCAGAAATGAAAAGACCAAAAAAAAAATAAAAAGAAAGAAAAAGAAAAATTGGATCTTAGCTATGCCCAATGCAGAGAAATTGGGGGTAGGAAAATTCTCTGAAGAAATAAATGACATTTTTCTAAGTTAAATCAACATGTATTTTAATGCTCAGAGACTTAAATGAAAGAGTCTGTGTAGGGGGAAGTAGAAAAAAAAGTTGAAAAATATGTTTTAATATCAAGAAACAAGAGGCCAAAGGCTTGTGGGTTACAAAGATTCCTGTATATAATAATGATTTTCATCACTAAAAGAATATTAAAGTTCCAAAAACTGAACAAACAAGAGCAAAGTTGTCCACATCTTAACAGGTGGGATGTGACTGATTATCAACATGGTCACTGCTACTAAATCAGCCCAGATTTATTTTTTTTTAGTCAGCTCGAAACCTGTTAGCACACAGATAAAAATCAACACCAAACCAAACAAAGGATAAAGGTTACAGGAAAATATGCTGTGCAATTAGAATGGCTCCAGACAGATCTCTTAAAAAGAGTTTTTAAGATATAAAAATGGGAAAATAAAGAATAGATATTCACTATGGATTATTCCACTTCTGATGGAAATATAGAACAGTTGCTATAATGTGGAGACTACTTCAGATATAGCTCTATGAATTTCAGATCCATGAAGGTAAATTTTCAAGGCAAAATATTCAAGGCTTTTTTAGGGTCATATCTCATTGTATAGGGAAGCAGTGAAGTTAGGGATGGAGTGATATATTTGCATTCGGAAGTTGTTCTTCTGTTATTTCAAGTCATATGCAATTCTTCATGGCTCCATTTGGGATTTCCTTGGCAAAGATATTGCGGTAGTTTGCCATTTCCTTCTCCAGTTCAATTTATAGATGAGGAAACTGAGGCAAACAGAGTTAAGTGACCTAACCAGGCTCACACAAATAAGTGTCTGAGGCCAGAGTTTGAATTCAAATGAGTCTTTCTGTCTTCAATCCCATCACTCTATGGACTCAGCCAACTAGCTGTAGTCAGAAGACTTGAGTTAAAATCCCAACTTGGTCACTTATCCCTTGTATATGTTAGGACAAACCATTTAGTTTCTCTCAACCTCAGTATTCTCATACCATGAGTATGGGCTAAATGACTTCTTAGATTAGCTCTCTCCTAGCTCCAACTAACTGGTTCTGTGATTAAATTTCACATAGCACTGTTATCATGGTTTATGAAATTATTGATTTTAAAAATTTTATTCCTTTTTCTTTGTTGCTACTTTTCTTGCTTATATTCAGTTGTTTTTAAGTCATGTCCAATTCTGTGACCCCATTTTAGATTTTTGGATATTAGAGTAGTTTGTTGTTTCCTTTTCCAGCTCATTTTATAGATGAGGAAACTGGGGCAAGCAGGGTTAAGTGACTTGCCCAGGGTCACACAGTTAATAAGTATGTGAGGTCAGACTTTGAACTCAGGGAGATGAGTGTTTTTGATTGTAGGCCTAGAATTCTATCTACTGAACCACAACAGTTGGTATATACATAAAGGTCATACATAAATACATAAATAATTTACAATCAGGGAGTATCTTCTTTTGGAAAGGGCTCCATCATGCTACAGATGAAAGCCAAAAGATTAGCCTAAAATAATTCTGTCTAGGATTTTATTCAAGGCATATCTTAAATCTTACCAGAGAGTAAGAGGCATGAAATATACAAATCTCAATAACTCATTTAGGGAGACGTGGCTTTTCAGGTAGTGATTTGGAAAGGACAAAGATTAATTTTTTCCTTATACAAAGTTCCAGTGTTCAAAACTAGCATCGGACTCTCCCTGTGTGATATCATATTTCCCACCACCATGTCTAGAATGCCTTCCTTCCACTTCTGCCTCCTGGAATTCTGATTTTCAACTACCACCTCCTACAATTCTGTCATGGACATTTACCAATCACCCCAATTGCTGGTATTCTCTATGCCCTCATGTCCAAATCTCTTGCTTGTTGAACTAAATTCAATTGAATTAAGGTGAAACCTGAGTTAGAATCCCAGGTATCCTAAGAACATGTAGTTGTGTGATCCTGAACACACCTTTGAAGTGGTTTACTACTTTGTAAATAGGATATGAAGAGTTGCAAACCCTAAAAAAGGTCATCACAATATTTAAAATACTAAAGACAAAAGAGAAGAGGAGCATCATGAAATGATACTCTTTCTATAAATCCAGAACAAATATTCTAAGTCATCATTTTCTCAAAGAACACATAATGGATCAATGTTAGTCTTGAAATCAGAAAGATATTGGTTACTGTGTGACCCTGGGCAAGTCACTTAACCCCAGCCTCAAAAAAAAAAAAAAAAAAAAAAAAAAAAAAAAAAGATATTGGTTAAAATTCTGCCTTTGTTATATACCGGATCTGTGACTTTGTAAGATTTTCAATCCCTCAGTGACCTTCAGCAATTTTGAATCACAGATAACATTCTAATACCTTGTAGATGGTGAAATCACCAATATAACACGCCCTAATTCTTCAAATGACTTCTGTGCTATTCTCTCTCTCCTTGCCCTTACAGTGTCAGTCCCTGCTCCTTTCTGCTAGTTTGTTGTATTGAGGGTGGAAATTCAAATGAGAGAAAATAATCTGGATTTACTTTCTCTTGTTTTCCTCTGGTCAAATGAAGATTTTCTGAAGATCTGTCCTTTTACCAACACAGCTTTTGTAAAGTTCTACAGCCTAAATCTGACTCTGGAGACAGGAAACAAGTATATGCATGCACTTACAGAAGCTTGGCCCAAAATAGTCATTGACCTGGAGAAGATGTAAATGTTACTACACACCCCTGGCCTTACTCCATCCACTTTAACACAGAGCTTTCAGAAACCACATGAAACAGCATCTACAGACTTACTTGAAGGCAGGTGTAGAGGTAGGCAATAGTTGGGGGATGATAGGGTATATTTCATTACTTAATAATAAAAGGATGGACCTTATATTTTTTTTCTTTTTTTTTAATTTGTTTGTTTCTTTCCTCTGATATTGATGTGGAACTTGTTCCTACTAGACTTTGACTAAAGGCAAAAAAGTATATTTTTATTTTAAAAAGAATGACTGATGTTTTTTTGTTTGTTTGTTTGTTAGTTTGTTTGTTTGTTTTTACTTTAGGGCTCTACCTTCCACTGATGTCCAATTCAGCCCATTGCAAGAGACATTTATTAAGGGTCTAAAAATGTGCCAGAAGCAGTGATGATCATTGTTTGGATTTCAAAGAAATCTTCAAGACATTTACACCAAACTTTTGTGAAATAAAGTGAGTGAATAGGGAGAAAAATACATAGGCTATATTGACAAGATAGTACATGCAGAACAATTTAATATTGCATTATTCCTTGCCGGGAATTATCTGGAGAAGTCTATGTATAACTAAAGATCTACTCTGACACAAAGCCAACATGATTTAATTTTTTTGTTCCCTTGAATTTATTATTATTATTATTGTAATTATTAGCAAAAATCACTCATTCAAATAATATATTAAAGTTTGTAAAGCATTTTCTTCAAAATAATCTTGTAGTAGTTCAAATATTATTATCAGGTACTACTGTTTAGGTAGTCCAGGTATTAGTACCCTCATTTTACAGGTGAGGAAACTGAGACTCAAAAACAGGCTATTCACATAGCTCTTTCTAATTTACATAGTTCTGCCATGCACTTTCGTTAGATCTTCACGACATCATGCATTAAGTATTATCATCACCATTTTAAAGACAGGGAAATTGAAGAAGTTAATTGAAGTCCAGTGGTCTGTCCAAATTCAATTGGTAATAAATGGTACAAGTAAGGTTTAAGGCTCCAAACATAGAAACTTCTTTGAAAAAAACAAAACCAAATCATCTCTGCTCTCAAATTACTTATATTGGAAAAAAATATGTTTATAAATAAGGATATACATATATATATATATATATATAAATTTGTATATATATTCATATATAATATATACATCTATGTGTATACATATATGTATACACAATTTGTGTATAGGTGGATTGTGTATATGTACACATATATACATGCAAACATAAATATATATTTATATACATATTATGTATGTATATATAAAGCAAAACTTCTTAAACTGTGGTTTGTGACTCCCTGTAAGGTTTTATAATTGAATATGGGATCACAAAATTATGATTTATTATCAGTAAATGTTTGATTTGTATACTTATTTTATTTATCTGCTTATCTGTGGAGGCAGAAAAATTTCTCAGGCAAAAAAGGGTCACAAGTGGAAAAAATTAAAAAAGCTCTGGTATAGAGAACATAGATTTATAAATACATATAATATATGCATATGTGTTTACACATAAATTCTAATATACATATGTGTGTAGATACATACAGGACTTTTTGTGAGAGGGTTGAACTAGATGGACTTTCAGCTTTATCTATGATCCTGAGTGCAAAGTAATGTGAGGGACAGGACACACTGGTGACCTAGGGAATTAGAGAAAGATTCCTGTAGGAGGTAATTAATCTGAACTCTTAAGGTAGCTAGGATTTCTCTCAGGTGGAGGCAAGAAGGAAGAGGATTGCAGGAATGAGAGATATTCTGGACAAAGACATGGAGGCTGATAAAGGGAATGGGAAATATGGCACAATGGCTGGAATGCAGAAGGGTCAGATTGAAGGAAGAGCTCTCCTTGTCAAGCAGAGGATATTTTATCCTGGAAAAAACAGGGAGTCATTGGTGGTTCCTAAGCAGTAAGGTGACATTAGAAATATACTTTGGCAATATTGGTTACATCTTACTTTCACTGTGTGATTGAATCATTTTTCTTTCCAGTAATACATTCTCTGATTAACCAAAATCTAATCATTAGGAACATAATGGCAATGAAATAAAGCATTGAATTAAATCAACTCAATCCTGAAACAGTATCAGTACTTATTACATTATATACATACATATATATGTATATATATATATATAGATATATATATAGATAGATAGATAGAGAGAGAGAGAGAGACAGAGAGAGAGACATAGAGAGAGACAGAGAGAGAGACAGAGAGAGAGAGACAGAGAGAGACAGAGACAGAGAGACAGAGAGAGACAGAGAGAGAGAGAGGGAGAGAGTGTGCATAAGGGTACTCAAGGTTTAGCCTACAAAGATTGCCCATTGCAAAAGTAAACCTAGAGAATCAGATCTCAAGTTCTTGAATGGTGGTTGGCAATTTTATCTGACCTCATGAGTATTAATTTCTCATAGACGACATAAATATTTATAGATCTCTTTTGGTTTTATATAATCTTAATACCCTGGTACCCTCCTCCTGCCATTAAATGTTCTCTTGTAACAACAATAATATTCAAATAAGCAAGAACAACTTACATAATAATAGCATCCATGTCTAAGGATGTCTATTCTATGTCTGATTCTACATGTTTAGTTTCCTACTTCTTTACTGAGGGGAAAAAAGTTTTGTTGTTGTTTCTTTTGTTTTGTTTTATTTTTGTTTTTGTTTTGTTTTGTTTTATATTTGTAATCTGTTCTGTAGAATAAAGATTAGTCATAATTCATGAGAATTTTACTAAAGGGCTAACAGCTTGAAAAAGTTATCATTGTAACAGATAAGGAGAAGGCTGAATGAAACCCTTAAATTTGATCAAAATCAGGCTTTATCAAGACAGGATGATCCACTTGAAAAAACATTGGGCTAGAAATCAGGAAACCTGAGTTTTGTCTCTCACTATCTATATGTGTGACTTTGGACAAGGAAATGGAAAACTGGGAAAGGATGGCAACTAAGCTCCCTCCCAACTCTAAAATTCTGGGTTTTTTTAAAACATATTTTCCTTTTAAATCCCCATTCAGACACAGTGACCGCGACAAAAATAAGTTTGTGTACAGCCCATCAATATTAAGTTGCCAAATCAAGTTTTCACTTGACTCTTTTACCCACTTGACAATGTCATGACTTTTTCCGTTCCATAGCCATCGCGTTGTGGACACATTCCTAGCTTCCTGGCTTTTTAATGTCATCAAAGGAAGAATCCAGGAGACATGCTACTTTCCTATTTCCTCTCTTTATAATCTCCTCCAGTGCGTGAAATCCAACAATTGCACTGTATTAATTATTATATTCATATATTCCTCTGAACAGAAAATGGAAATTTATATTCATGAATATTTTCATGGGACAGTCATCTCAGGCCAGCTTAGAGCCTTTAATAGGAAAAAAAGAAACCACAACCAATTGAGACCAGACCAATTCTATGAATCAGTTCACAGCCAGACCCAAACTCTTTATCCCACCATGAGCAATAGAAACTAAAAAACAATGAATCCACATTATTTCCAGTGAAAAAAATTACATTGGGGTCCTTTATCTTACACAGTTCCTGTCAGGAAACTCACTCTTCCCTATCCCTTTTTCTTTATACATTGCACAAACTTCTTCAACATAGCTATTCTTCTCAAAATTAATGTGTTCAGTCATATTTTGGTTATTTAGTCTTTTGTACTATTTTAAAATTAAACATCACAAAATGCGTATCTTTTCTATTATGGATTGATTTCCCTGGGTATTTTGATAATGATAATGATCGCAGCAATAGCTCACATTTATATAGTTCTTTTAAGCAAAGTTTCAATCATTTAAGCATCATTTTCAAGCAGTTTCATTTATATAGCACTTTTGTAAAGTTTCAATCATTTTTAGTATATGACATGAGGAGAACATCTTTATTTTTTTCATTCTAGGATTATGGGATTTTTTTTTTAGCAAGAAGGAAACATTGAGATCACCCAGTCGAGGCTGTACTTTTATATTTGTATTTATCTTCATCATCCTTTGTATTTTTTCACTTCTCCAAACCAAGTGATGTGAGCACAGGAGCAGCAAGAAATGATTCATATTTGTCTCTGTAGTCCCAGACTCCATGCCTACCCCAATACCACCAGCATCAACAATGACATTTCTACCATTTTATCATTTTTAGTGGTTGCTAGGTAGCTCAAGTATAGAGCATTGGGCCTGGAGCCAGAAAGCCCTGAGTTTAAATTTGGCCTCAGACATTTATTAGTTGTGTAAATCTGAGCAAGTTCCTTAACCCTATTTGCCTCCTTTTCCACAACTAAAAATGAGGATAATAACTAAAATGACTCACCCATCATTCATGCTGCATTTGGAAGTGAACTTAGTGGGATGTAAGCTATGTAGAAACTGGATGAAACCTTGATTCATATTCCCAAGGAACCAAATTAGTATAAAGGAGATAGTATTCTCAAATATTGGGCAGAAATATTTGCATTTCTGTTCTTGTTATATCTTCAAATTAAATACTACTTAAAATGGAAAATTGGTGTTAATTGGTTAAATGGAACTGGGGGATTTTAAGTTTGAGCTGACAGCATTACAAAAACAACTCCTTTGATCCCTTAGGGGTACTTCTAGAACCTTGACACATTAATGTAGTTGGTCTCAATGTGGAAGAGAAGATTAATCTTAATGACCACATTTTTTTGACTGGGCAGAGAAGATGAAGAGAGTGAGAATGGAGTAGTAAGAAGAGGAAGAGAGAGAGAGAGAGAGAGAGAGAGAGAGAGAGAGAGAGAGAGAGAGAGAGAGAGAGAGAGAGAGAGAGAGAGAGAGAGAGAGAGAGAGAGAGAGAGAGAGAGAGAGAGAGAGAGAGAGAGAGAGAGAAGGAGGGAGGGAGAGAGAAAGAGAACAGAGGGTAAACAAAAAGAGGGAAAGTAGGAGGGGAGAAATATGATGTAATGATGCTGTGATAGATAGAAGATCATATGAAGCTAATAAGAAGCATGTTCAAATTCTAAGTCTTTGTACTCCAGGTAGCAAAATCTCTCAGTTGCAGGGCAAGTACATAATTCAAATATACACATGCATATGTATGCATGTACACATGCACTGTGTATATATGTTTATATTTCATCACTTCCTTGTGAAAACCATTGATATCAAAATTTCCTGAACAAGTAACCATTATCTTAGAATCTGCTGTTTCCTGGCTGCAACTACAACTAAATTTTGAGCCAATTAAAAACAAAACAAAAACAAAAAAAAAAAACTATCCTCCTTTGAAACTGATACATTTCTTTCTTCATACCAAATTAGATGTAGATTTCATTAACGGCATCAATGAATGACTAATTGGTAGGTAGCTGTGCTAGCAATTATCTGATTTGTACATGTAAATGATGTTTATTTCAAGGGTTCTTGCCATACTAAACTACAGAAATCCAACTCAACAGTTTGGAGGACACACTGAACCAGGGTCATATTTTGCTTTGTGGAAACACACAGATAGCTATGTTGGGGAGGGAGAGAGAGAAAGAGAGGGAGAGAGAGAGAGAGAGAGAGAGAGAGAGAGAGAGAGAGAGAGAGAGAGAGAGAGAGAGAGGGGAAGGAGAGAGAGAGAGAAAGAAGGAGGGAGGGAGGGGGGAAGAAAGGGAGAAAAGGAGGGAGAGAGAGGGGGAGAGAGACAGGGGGGGAGAGAGAGAAAAAGAGAGAGGGAGAGAGAATGAACACAGAGGGTAAACAAAAAGAGGGAAAGTGGGAGGGGAGAAATGCAATATAATGATCACAAGAAACTAATAAGAAAGAGGGATAGGGATAATAGAGCTGGTCTCAGAGTCAGAACGCTCTGGACTCAAGGCCTGCTTGCCTACTTTGCCAACATATTGGCTATGCGACCCTGATCAAGTCAAATAACCTCAGTGCTCTAGTCTACCCTTTAAATCTTTATGTTGCAAAGATGGTACATTGTTAGAAAGAGTTTCCTTGTGGGATAGACCATACATCAGTTAACTGATGAATCTAATTCCCTATATCTATATAAAGCATCTATACCTACATCTGTGCTAGATAATCTTTACTCATCCTGGCCATTTAATCTATACCTAGCCATTAGACCCAGTTGGCTCTGGAGGAGAAATAGAGGCTGGTGACTTTACACAGCCCCCCTCTCATTTCAGTCCAATTCACTCACATGTCAGGGCAACACCTCCCTGATGTCATGGGCCGCTTCAAGAATGATGGATAACCAAAAACAACTATCTCTACACTGATATTCCCTATTTCATAGTTGCCTGGTTATGAATATAAAGACTTCAAAATGAATAAAATTGATTAGAATTATTCACAACAGTATTCTCCATTTTCTTTTCTGTCCTTTCGTCTTATATCAACAAAAATTCAGAGGCTCTGTTTTTGGCCAAAGTTAAAAGCTTAAGGAGAACTCTCTCCATTTGCCTAGCCAACAGTTAGACTGAATTCTCTGAGTAGGAATTATCTTTTGCCTTTCTTTGTATCCCCAGCATATAGCACAGAGTTTAACATATAGCAGGCATTGAATAAACGTTTATTAAGTGACAAAAGAGTTTGCGAAGTAATCTGTCTATGACATTCAAAAACCTGAGTAACCTTTTCAAAACCCAAAGAGAAAAAGGAATGAGTGGCAAATTTCTATTTTTACATGTATATCCCAATGAATTCTCCATACAATTAAAGAAAATCTTGGCCAATTAAATGAAGCAATATTGACTTTGTAGACTATATCATTTAATTACTGTCATAAAGTGATATGAATATAGTAATGTGTTATCTGTGTCAAAAGGTAGTTTAGAGCTCAGCTTCTTAAAATGTGGCTCACAACCCCCTACGGGGTCTCCAAAATGAATGTGAAAGAGTTTTACAAAATTGTGTTGTTTTTTCTTTCCAGTAAATGTTTGATTTGTATACCAACATACTCAGAGTCATGTAAAAATTTCTCAGGCAAAAAGAGGTCACAAGAAGCTCTGGTAGAGAGCTCTGGGATCTTCTTCCTAAGTTCAAATCTAGCCTCAGACAATCCTATTTGCTTAATTTTTTTTTTAATTTGAAAAATGAGCTGGACAAGGAAATGGCAACCAGGACAGTATCTTTGCCTAAATGGAGTCACAAAAAGTCAAAAGCAACTGAAAAACGACTAAACAGCAACAATGTGTGTCAACAGTGACTGTTGCTATGGCTGCCTTAATAGTGTTAGCAAGAGGAGTAATAGCAATAACAACAACTAGCTAGCACTTGAATTGTGCTTTAGGTTTGCGAAGGTCTCACTAACAATATGTGATGTTTTTATTGACTTTTGAAGTGTGACGGCTCATGTGGGTCTCAGAATCATCTTGTTCTTTAGGCACTGTCCATATTATAATAGAATAAGGAACAGTTAGGTATAGTGGGGTGGAGGGCTGTTGCTAGAAACCTGCCTTCAATTCTTCCCTCTAACACAGAGGCAATCAAAAAGCATTTATTAAACACTGAAAAATGCTGAGTCCTGGAGATTCAGAGAAAGGAAAAAAGAAACACACACATACACACACACACACACACACACACACACACACACACACACACACACACATACACTCAAAGTCTTTGCCTTCAAAAAGATCACATGTTCCTAGGAGATCATACATAAACAATTACATGCATACAGGGTAAGTGCCGTCACACTTCAAAAGTCAATAAAAACATCGCATATTGTTAGTGAGACCTTTGCAAACTTTAAAGTAACATCTCCGCTCAAATCTTGTTAAAAAAGATGTTAAGAAAGGAAACCAGAAGGGAGAGGTAAAGAGAAAGAGCATTCCTGGCATGGTTCACAATAAGAAAAGATGCAGATAGAAATTTGGGATTCTGAGTAATGTTGTTAGTCCTTCATTTTTGAAGAGGACCATCAGAGGGGATGCCTTGACGGGACAAGTTTCCACCTTTGGAATTCTTTACATTGACAGAATCATCATTTCAGATCAAATTCAAAACAGAAATGACAGATGAGGAAAGTGAGTTTCAGGGAGGTTAAGTAGATTGCCTTCACTAAGTGTCAAAGATAGAATTTTTAGCCAGATATTACTGTATCCAGTCCAGTCCAGTACAAATACTGCTACTATTTCTTGCCTTATTTGATAATTCTGAACTGCAGAATTAGGGAGAAAAAAATCAAAACAATGTTTACTTCCAAATATTACAGTAACCTAACATTCAGAAATAATGTTATAATTGTTTTATGCTATTTATTGTGGGATTCCAATAATAATTGCTTTCTAAATGAATAATTATTTTGTAAATGGAGTGTTGGAGAAGGGACAGAAAGCCTGAGAAATGCCTTTTCTGAACATTCTAAGCATGTTTTTTTTTTATCTCTACTATTGTTTTCTTAAATGTGATTTTTATATCAGAGCCCAATTTTTAAAACCTCGTATTTCATAGATTGTGACCATTATGTTGGTATTTCTAAGAAAATATCTGAGCTTGACTTGGAAACAAATAATATCAGAATGAAATAAAATCCAAGTAAATAAATATCAAGGAGCTTGAGAAACACATTAACCTGGTTTAAAATGAATTCTTTCTGGACAAAGGATGCAATGGATGTTTATCACAAGGTTAGAATCAATGACTGCCACAGACAATGGAAGTGAAATTACCCAATGCCTGATGATGGAAGGTCATGTAATACCCTTCATCTTAAAAATAAATTTCTCTAGGAATAGGAGATGTTTCATCATTTGACATGAGAGACCTAGGCACATACACTTTATAATTCTATAGAAAAGCTTATACAGTAGTGTCTCAAAGATAGAGATCTAAAATTACTATTTTGTTTTCAGTTGAATTATACATTTAAAATCTCAGAGAATCAGAATTATATAACAGAAGAAAAATAACTAATCAATCAATAACCCACTGAACATAAAGAGGAAGATACATGTACAATTGACTTTTTTTAAATGGCTTTTTTTTTATGGAGGGTGGGCAACTGGAGGAGAAGGAGGTCTAGATGTGTGATGTCATTGGAGTGAGAAACTCCCAGTGAGAAATTCTCTCTATTTTTTGATCTGAAAACATTCTGGAATAGTGAATCTTCAAGAATTAACTGGGGTTGGGACAGCAAGGTGGTACAGTAGATATAGCATATTCCCTGAAGTCACAAGACCTGAGTTCAAATTTAGCCTCAGACATTTAACACTTGTTAACTGAGTCACCTAACAAATCAGTTAACAAAACAATATTGGGACACTGTGAACTTGTGTTTATCTGGGATCATACAGAAACTAAATGTGTGGACCTTAGCTTATAACTTCTAGGTAGATCTAAGTACTCTTTCCCTTCCTCCCTCTCCAGCCTTCCATTGGGAAGGCACATGTGAAATTATATAAAACATTTCCAAAAAAGTCACATTATAAAAGAAAACATAGTTTCCCCTCCCCCCAAAAAAACAAACCTTCAAGAAAAATAAATTTTTTTAAAAGTATGCTTCAATCTGTATTCAGACATAATCCATTCTTTCTCTGGGTATAGATAACATTTTTCATCACAAGTCCTTCAGAGTAGTCTTGGGTCATTGTATTGCCTAGAGTAGCAAAATCATTCCATGTTGGTCCCTTTCCATTTAAAAACAATCACTTTTGGGATATGTGCCTGGTAGTGGTATTGTTTGTTAAGGGAAACGATATGTATAATTTTATCGCCCTTTGGGCATAGTTCCAAATTTATATATAGAATTATTGAATTAGTTCACAATTCCACCAACAATGCATTGATGTCTCATTTTCCCCAAATTCCCTCCAACATTTGTAATTTTCTATTTTTTGGTCCATTAGCCAATCTAATATTCATTAGAAATTCCTTAGAATTGCTTTAATTTGTATTTATCTAATAAATAAATTATTTTCATTTTAAAGATATTATCTCTTCAGATTCAAGTCACATCTGTGTCCTCTGTATGTATATATATATATATACATATATATATATATATATGGATGTATATATGTGTGTGTATATATATATATATATATATGCATGTATGTATGTATACACACACACACACACACTCTCTCTCTCTCTCTCTCTCTCCCTCCAGCTGTCCTAATAATGAGAAATTTCTTAGGAGTTACAAGTACATCCTCCTATGTAGGAATAATAACAGCTTAACTTTATTGAGTCCTTTATGCTTTTCATTTCCAGATTACCCTCTCATGCTTCTTCTGAGATCTCTATTTGAAAGTCAAGCTTTCTATTCACTTCTGATCTTTTTTTTTATCACAAATGTTTGAAAGTCTTCTATTTCATTTAATACCCACCTTTCTTCCTGAAAGATTATACTCAGTTTTGCAGGGTAGTTGATTCTGGGTTGTAATCCTAACTCCTTTGCTCATCAGAACATCATATTCTAAGCCCTCCAATTACTTTAATATGAAAGCTGCTAAAATATAGTAACTATAGCTTCACCATACTTGAACTATTTCTTCCTAGATGCTTGTAATAGTTTCTCCTTGATCTGTGAGTTCTGGTTTAATATTCCTGGGAGTTTTTCTCTTGGGATCTCTTTTAGGAGGTGATTTGTAGATTCTTTCAATTTCCAGTTTATCATCCGGTTCTAGAATATCAACATAGTTTTCCTTGATAATTTCTTGAAAAATGATATCTAGACTCTTTTTCAAATCATGGCTTTCAGGTAGACAAATAACTTTTAAATTATTTCTTCTGGATTCAATTTTCAGGTCAATTATTTTTCCAATGAAATATTTCACATTGTTTTCTATTTCTTCATTATTTTGTGGTTTGTGTTTGTTTCTTGATTTCTCAAAAAAGTCATCAGCTTCCATTTGCTCAATTCTAATTTTTAAGAAATTATTTTCCTCAGTCAGTTTTTATATCTCCTTTTCTATTTTTAAATTTTGCTTATTAAGGCATTCTCCTCTTCATTAGTTTTCTGTACTTCCTTTCGTATCACTCTCATGTTTCTTCCCGAGTTTTCCTCCACCTCTTTTTCTTGATTTTCAAAAACTCTTTTGAGCTCTTACATGGCTTAAAACAAATTTTTAATTTTCTTGGAGACTTGGATGCAGGAGCTTTGACTTTGTTATCTTCTTCTGAGTGCATGTCACCATGGTAATTTCCTATGGTCAGCATCTTTTTCTGTTGCTTGCTTGTTTTCCCACTTATTCCTTAACTTTTAACTCTTTGTTAAATTACAACTCTGTTTCTAGGCTAGATGCAAAGTTCCAAGCTTGAAGGGTTTTGTGAACCTTTTTTTTTTCCTGAGGCACTTCTAGGGCCTTCAATTTTTATTTCTTCTAAGGAGTTATGAAGTTTGTTTCCTGCTCTCTTGGTCTATGATCTAGTTTATGTGTGACTACAAGCACTCTTTTCTGCCCTGGAACTGTGAGGAGGGCCTCTGATTCACTATGGCTATAAATTATAGAGTATTAGTATTCTTCCTTGCCTTGGCACTGTGAGCTAGAACTGTGTTTCACATCTGAATATGGACAAAGAAATAGAATCCTGTCTCAGTGCTTATAAAGAGACTTCTTTCTGAATGGCTATTCAACCCTCTTATGTCTGGAAGCTGCAGCTACTGTTGCTGCTAATTCACTGGTTCCCAAAACCGATTCCTGGTTTGTTGGGACTTCTCTAGGGGCTCCATCTCCCACAAATCTGTTTTAAACTATCAAATTAGCTTTTAGGAAATCAGAAGTTAGCACCGACACTTTGAGAAATCAAAGAATAGGGAATTTGTTTGTTTCTATTTTCCCCTTAATGGTAAATGTACATAAATTAATTTCTGCAAATATCCTGTTTATATGATTGGGTCTGTCCTCTTCCATTACACATTTGTTCTTAAGTTGGTTGATGGAGGTTAAAACATATTTTGCTCTATCCAGATCAACTATACAGTAATCATCAGGGTCAAAAATTCAACATCTTTCTCCTATAAATTCAAATCCCTGTAAATCCACCAAACACTACAAGAGATTTGCAGTTTTACCAACTGCTTTTACAAACTGGGATACTTGTTATGATTCATCTGCAAAAATCCCCAACATTACTCCAAATTACTAGTAAACGTTAGCAAATAATTCCAGCAGTAGTATACCCATGTTTCTGTTTTGTCTTTTTGTCCAATAAATTTGATTTCTCCTTTTTCTGTTCTGAAGTCAAATATAAAATCTTCTTGTCCTTTTTGCCCTGGCAGTGAAATTTCCTAATCATGATCTCTATAGCATCCACTCCCAAAGCTTTTATATGTCTTCAAATCCAAAATGGTAATTTTCTACATCACAACTGATTCCATGTAAATATTGCCTTATTAGTTTCTTGTTTTGAATGAATTTCACATTGGACAGCACTTCAGTAGTAGATAACCTAATTGTCTGACTGAATCTATTTTCACTGCCATAGAAAAATCAACTAATTTTCAACATTCAAATACAATCACTCATCAAACATGTCAGAATGACTTAGTTCAGTCTGACATCAGCTGACCTTTCGAAAACGAGACCAGAACCATTCACTTGAGTGAATCTAAAGAGCTGAACAAAGATTTCTGCTAATTCTTACATAGTTGTGTCTTTTCCAATTTTAAATGGACAAAATACAAATCAAATTGCTCTACTCTGTTGTGTTTCTTCTATGCATTTGTTTACATTTTTCTTGAGTTTCCTTGGACTGTGCCAAAGAGTGCATATCTATTAGAATAAAGTCAAAATGGAAATGATCAGACAGTTGTGATGTAAGAATTTCTGCATGGAATTGGTTAATATACAAATGAAATAATATATTGCTTGGTTTGAGAGACTTAAAGTCAAAGCTGACTTTCTTTTCCTTTCATTCTTCTGGAGATTCTTTGTTCCAGATGCAACATCTTTCAGGATTGAATGGTAGTTTATATGAAATTTTATATTGGAAGCTGTTTTAAGCTCATCTATAAATATTTGCACCATTCATGAAATCTGGTCTTTGGGATAAATGATCATTGACAGAACATTGGTATTACTATCTTGGGAGATTTCCAGGGTCGTGATGAGATTCTTGATTTTTCCAGATGTCAGCATTCCTATTGACAGCATTGAGATCATCAGCCATCTTCCTTCCTTCTTGATCCTAAGGGCCAAATCCAGAATGTAAGCTGCATGCAATCTCTGGCTAGGTGATTCTAATTATTATCAGGTTCATTTATCATGTTGATGCAGATGACACCCCCAACCAAACTCCATATCTGGCCATTCAGAGAAGCAACCTGGTATATCCAAGGTTTATTTCCTGCTGGATATCATGACTTTGGATGGATTTGTACCTTAAGCACAATTTGTACCAAACAGAAGTCATTACCTTTCCCATAACTCACTTCTTTTCCTAACTTCACTATTGTGCAGGTCTTTATCAGCTCACTATTCTTTCAGATTTTCAACCACAGTCATTCTTAACTCTTCATTCTCATGGACTTTTCATCTAATACCCTAATATTTCTCACTGACAAATCTTTTTGATTCCAACTCAAAATCCCTTTGGGTTCTTGCTTACAAGGCCATCTATATCACATTGAACCAAAATACAGCTCCTCATTACCTCTCATTTTAAATATTACAATAACTTCCTAATAGAAATCTTAGCCCCCAAACATCTCCAAATCATCCTCCATACATTTCTCAAGTCCAGAACTGATTGTCTCCCTTCTATGCTCCCTGTTATAAAAATTCAAAGATTTATTAGCTTAATAATAAAACCTATATTCCAGCTGGCACTTCAAATCCTTCACAATCTGGCTCTAACTTATTTTCCTAGACAGATTTCATATAACCCTCTCTTACTAACTGAAAGTTCTATCCAAATTGTCCTGTTTTCTTTTCTGTAGAACATTCTATTTTTGTGTTCCTTTTGCCTGTTCATTCTGTTTGAATTGTTCTCCCTCTTCATCTCCAACTTATAGAACCTCCAAATTCCTTTAAACACAGCTACATTATTATTTCCTACAAAAGGCCTTCCTTAATTTTATAGATGCCAGTTTTCCTCCCTCTTCTTTCCTCCCCAAATCCCCATTACAAATAAATATATTTATCCTACATAAATTCCACATATTCTTATCTATGTAGATCATCTTTTTACTTAATAGAATATAAGGTCCTTGAGAACAGACATTATTATCATCATCTTTGTATTCCCAGTGCCTACCACAGTGCCTCGCCTGTGTTGAGACTTGATTTATGCTTGTTGAATTGGATTGAAAATAATTAGTATATAAATGAAATAATTCAACAGTTTCAATGGCAAATCTGTTTCAGGGAAGATTTTTTTTAAAGTATAAAAATAATTGAGGAGCACCATTGAAAAAAGACCAAGAAAAATCAATAGCCAATACAAAGTGTTAAAAAGGGGAGGCCTGGACAGGAGAAAGTCTCAAATCATTCTGCCCAAATAAAAAAGGGATACTTAGTAGTTACATAATGGGCTACTTTGTCTTCTGCTTTAACATCAATAAATGGAATATTATATCTAGTGACATCATATCCTTTTTTCTCCTAATGGAAAGACATAAGCTTCTTTTTTTCCTTTTGAAAAATAATGACAGAACATTTCAGGGTCATTGTAAAACTCGAGTTTAATCTTCAAAATTAAATTAAAAGGTCTCTTTTTGCTCTAGAGCAACACAAACTAAGTACAAATTATATTTCACATTTGAATAGTATAAAAATCACCCTAGAGTTAACTGGGATAAGGTTAAAATACTGCAATTTTAGTCAAGAAAGAGAAAAGAGAAAAAGTGTCTTGTTAGCAGTTCTCTGACCTATAATTCTTTATAGGTTCTATATAATTATCTAAGCTACAGACCATCTTCTTTTAACAGGTTCACACATTTTGCTTAATAGTTATTATTGTTTCAGCAAAACTTGGGAAGAATTGTCTATATTTGCTTTCTTCATTTCTCTATCCACTCATTTCTCAAAAGTTTAAAAGTGGGATTCCCATATCCAATACTCTATTTTAATTGATCTCAGGTTACCAAAAATCTCTTAATTATTAAAATTTAGGGCTTTATGACAAAATTAGTGAAGAAGAAGTGGAGTAAAGAAAAATGTGACAGATATAAAAATCCACTAGCCAAAATATACAGTTAATTAACATAAATATGTCATGTAAAGATCTATTTCTCAATAGATGAATGGGTCATCGATAGAAACATGGATTTCAAAAGATTTACAATCTATAAATGACCACACAAAAATAGTTCCAAGTCAATGATAGTAAAAGAAATGTATAATTAAATAACTGAGTTTTCACATAGTCTCATGAAAATTGTCAAAAGGAAAAAAAAAGATGGGAATAATTAATGCTAGAGGGACTGAGGGAAAGGGCACAATGATGCACTGATAGGTAGTATGTGAAATTGACCAATTTCTGGTTGTCAATTTAAAAACACAAATGAAAAGGGATTGATTTTTTTTCAAATCCATCACAAAGAAACCTTAAAATTGATAATATACCTTGTGGAAATTAGAGACAAAAAACAAAAAAAAATTCAATATAAAGCAAACTTTTGTTTTTTGTTATAACAATGAATTGGAAATACAATGGATATCCTTCAATTGTGGAATGAGCAAAACAAAAACAAAGATAAAATTTTAAAAACCCACTATGATAAATGCACAGGATGAACTATCATCGTGTATTGAGAAATGATAATCATGATGATGGCATGGCAAGATATGCTTGAGGTAATGCACCACAAAATAAGGACTGAGTATTTAATAAACACAAAGATTGCAACAATGCAATTGATGGTATCAATAGAAGGAAGTCAAATTCTTGAATAAGAAAAAGAACTAAGAAATTATTCTTAAAAGAGATAATAAAACGTGCTTTACCTCATAATCAATGTCCCCAATCCCCCCCCTTTTCTTTGTTATAAAGGAGAATTCAATCTGGAAGAAGATGGTGGGAAATGATTATGATACAAATCTTCAATAAAATAAATTTTTTTAAAAATCCATTTGGCTTGGCTTAGTCATTATCATTCTTGACCAATCTGCAGTTCAAGACACTACTATAGTGGTCCTTGTCCTGAATACATTCTCATCACCTGATTTTCATGACAATGATTTCTCCTCTTTATAGCTTTTCTGACTGTTCTTGTTTCCTTACTTTCACCACCTGTCTCCTATAATTTAATCATATTTGTGCATCACGGATTTGTCATAAGCTTTCTTCCTTCAATTTGTATTTGTCACACAGTAGGTGTTTGATAAATGCTAGTTGTCTGATTGACTTATTTCATTGGCTTCTCTAGATATAATTAACTCTATACTGATGACTTCTGAATCTATATATAATCTTTCTTGATTTCTAATTCCACATTACTGAATGTCATCAAACTTTTTTATCTTGATGTTCCATCACTGTATGAAACTTAACATCTCATATGGAACCCTTCAGTTTTTTTTCTCTTAAACCTGTCTGTTCTCTAAACATTCCCATTGCTTTCAAAAGCACTATGATTATCTTACTCAACCAGCTTCATATTCCAAGAGTAACCCTTTACTTTTCTGCTTTGTCCTACTACAATCAAAATGCTGTCAAGTTCTTAATTTTATGAATACTGTTTGACCAAGAAATGTCATAATTATGTCCGTATACCAAAGAGTATATGTGTGTGATGTGTCTATTTTTTTTAAGGGAAAAGAACTTATCTATATAAAATTATTCACAGCAGCTTGTCTTTAGTGGTAAAGAATTGGAAATCAAGGGGATGGCCATTAATGGGCAAATGGCTGAACAATTTGTGGTATATGATTTTAATGAAATACTATTGTGTTGTTAGAAATAAGCAAGATGATTTCAGAAAAAAAAACATGTGGAAATACTTATATGAAATGCTATAAAGCAAAGTGAGGAGAACTCACAAAATATTGCACATAATAATAGCAATATTGTACTATAATCAACTAGGATCTAGCTATTCACAGTAATAATATGACCCAAGATAATTCTAAAAGTCTTATGATGAGAAATGTTATCCACCTTCAGAGAAAGAACTGATTGAATTTGCTTTTATTTAACTATATATATACACACACACACACATATATAATTAAACAGGGAATTTTAAAAAATAGAAAAAGAAAGAGAAAAAGGAAAACAAAACTAAACTAAAAATTGTCATGTGCCCAGCAAAATATCAGGAAGGATTCAGTATATGTAACAATAAATTTCCATTTCAGAAAAGTATAAATCATAATAGAAGACATATTCATGACTGTTTATCTTCTCTTTGTAGGTTATCCTTTTATTCTTTACTGTGTACTTTTAATTTTACTAGCTTCTCCAACCAAGCTACAGTTAAGCATTGATACATACAACATGTATGTGTGTGTGTATATATATATATATATATACACACACACATATCTATTCACCCCACTTCTTCCACACATATGTGTATATGCATACATATATACATCTACATGCATACACACACACATATATATATATATACATTTACTTATACATAAAATACATCTAAAACAATATTAATATAGCTGACAGGTTTGTTTAAGATGAAATCTTGAAAATCTAAGAATTCACTGAATATCCAATTGTTTTTGTTCATTATTATGTTTAATTTTACTACATATGATATTTAGAGTCTCTGGCCTAGTTATTTTTGTTGTCAATACATAATATTCTAGGACCTTTAGTCTTTTATTGTAGCTATTGATAAATCCTGTGCAATTCTAATTGTAGCCCCAGTATAATTAAAATTTCCCCCTTGTTTCTTGTAAAATGTTCTCTTTGATCTTGTGGTATTAGAATTTAGCAGTAATGTTCCTTTATGTTTTTCTTTTTTGTTTGTTTGTCTTTTTGGGATCTCTTTGAGGCAGCAATTGGTATAATTTTTTCTATTTCTACTTTTCTCTCTTGTTTTATCCATTCAGGACAATTTTCTTGGATTATTTCTTGCAATATTGTGTCAAGATTCTTTTTTGATCACGTTTTTCCAACTATTCTTATGTTTTCTCTTCTTGATCTGTTCTCCAGATCTATTGTTTTCTTTTAAGATGCTTCACATTCTATTCTCTTTTTTTTCATTTTTTATATCTTGTATGTTATTTCTTGGTCATTTATAACTTCACTCGCTTTCCTTGCCCAATTCTAATTTTCAAACAATTATTTTGTTTTAAGAGTCTGGTTCTCCTTTTCCAGTTGGATGACTTTCCTTTCATAATCTTATTTTTCTTGAATAGCTCTTTTTCTTTTTTTTTCCTTCAATCTCTTTTATTTGATTTTTAAAGTCTTTTTTGAGTTGTATAAATTCTTTCTGGGCATGTAGCCATCTAATGTTACTCTTTCAGGTAGGAGAGGCTTTTTTTGCTTCACTGTCTTCCTCCAAGGATGAACCTCGGTCTTCCTTGTTCCCATAGTAAATTTCTATGTTTAGGTTCTTTCTCCTTTGCCTGCTCACTTTTTTTCTTAATGAGAACTTATTTGTGCAAGTACTTCTAATCAGGGGGAGGGGGAATGGTGCCTCTGGCTTCACTTCAGTTCTCCCCTCTGACATGGAACCCCCTCCCTACACAGAAGTATCTGCAGCTAGTAGCATCGCTACCCCACTGCCTCTGCATTCATTGTTGCTCTAGTTCCTTCTCACCCAGGGTGGCATCTCTGCAGCACAGCTGGCCCCCGGCCTTCCCAATCAGCCAAGATTTACTTGGTCTTCCAGGATTTAGACCCTGGACTTTCCAAACTGTCACAAAGGTGAAAGTCCCTTTGATTCCTACTGAGGTTCCAGCCAAATCTAGCTAGGTTCAGGGCTCCCCTCTGGCTGTTTCTGTACTGGCCTGGAGGACTTTCACCTTCATACTGGTTAATGGGTACTGAGGCCTTCTGTTATTTTTTTTTCTTTTGCATGGTCCCAAGAGGACCCCTGTTCTGTCCCAACTCTTATTTGTCACCCCGGGCCTCGATGTATCCCAAGGAGAAATTTTAATTTTGTTTGTAGGGAAAATCTGGAAAGCTTGGAATTTTCTGACTTACTTTGTCAGTTTCTCAGAATCCTCCCTCTGAAATCATTGAATATGAATACAAATCCAAGCATAATATTATTTACTTAATTTTGTCATGGCTTGTTTGTTTTCTTCTATGACATGACTGATATAGAACTGTTTGCATGGCTACACATATTTAACTTTTATCAAATTGTTCACCATCTGAGGAAGGAGGTAGGGGAGGAAGGAAAGGAAAGAATTTGGAACTCAAAATTAAAAAAAAAGTTAAAAGGATGTTAAAATTTGTTTTTACATGTGGTTTAGAAAAAAACCAAATTATTATTATTTTTTAATGGTAACAATATTACTATACTACCTCTTGCATTCCCCCCTTCTCTTGACCCATAATGTCACCAGTTTAGTTCACATCCTTATTGACTCTTCTCTGGACTATTTTGTTACAGCTTCCTAATCTGAATCTCTTTTGAGAGCTGCTTCCATTATAGATCTACCTCCAGAGTAGCTGCAAAAATGATGTTTCTAATATATAGATCTCTCAAAAGCCTTCACTGGCTCCCTGTAACATCAAGAATAAAATGAAATTTTTTCAGCTTGGCATTTAACAATTTTCAAAATCCAGATCTAATCTACCTTTCTAGTCTTAGTATATATGCCACCCTTTTATGCAGTACATTCTAGATCTTCTCTAAATTTAGAATTTCTCCTTTTGTCTTTTCCCCCTGCTTCTATGCATAAAATTATTTTATCCTTATATTTGCCTTTTAGAATTCTTTGCTTCCTGTAAGGCTCAGCTCAGGGGCTGCATCTCCATGAAGCCTACTTAGACCTATGTAGCTACTAATACTTTTTCCACAGAGGCCCTTGGTATCATCTATTTGGGTGGATAAAATTTGTTGTCCCAGTAGAATGGAAGCCCCTTGATGATAGAAGCAAGTTGAGATTGGCTTCATCACCAAGGACAGTGTTATGAATAATAGCTGGATTTGTTTGATTTTTAACTGTTGAAAGCCATTTAAACAAAATTGCAATATTCATGCTAAGTCAAAGGTAAAATTAGAAATACTGATAATTTCAATTTAATTTTAAAAAGTAATCAATAATACTTTCATAAATTTAGAGGTCGCTCCAAATTTTGTTTCTTTCCTAGAGAAAAGTTTTATGAGAAGAAAACATTAAAATAAAAAAATAGGAATTAAAGAAAAATAGATTACATAGAGGTAATTTAGGAATGCTTTATTTACTATTGATTTTAGTGAAAAATAAATCAATTAACATTATTTGAATATTTTTGTATTGTTTCAATAATTGGTTTTATCTTAGCTTTCATTCTACTTATATGTGCAGAGGTTCAAATAAATGAAAAAGAACTAAAAATATGACATGGAAGTAAAGTCATGAATGAGGTAACTTGAGGAGGTTAGAGGGAGTAGAATGTGATAGGTAAATCAAGCTGCCACCTTCACCTTGATTAGTATCTTCTGTCAGATCCTAATGGAACACCTGAGACCAAGAGCTTTGGGGATATTTGGGTCCCATGTACCACCAGTCCAAGCTCTAAATCACCATTAAAGGGAGTAATCACTGGTTGAAGGAGTCCACCTTCCTCATCACCACCAAGTACTACAAACAAGCAAGTAGGCAGGAAGTGATAGCATCTCTTCAGGCCACTATGGGTCCCACTTCCAGGCTAGCCCTCAAAGCCATTATGAGTAACTTGTGTGAAGTCATGTGAAAAGGGACCAGGCAGCCCTTCTAATTATCAATAGAACAGGCAAGTGAGCTTAAGAAATAGGCAACAGGGGCAGCTAGATGGCACAGTGGATAGAGTACAGGACCTAAGTTCAAGTTTGGCCTCAGACACTTAATTCTTCCTATCTATGTGACCCTGGGCAAGTCACTTAACCCCAATTACCTCAGCAAACAAACAAACAAAAAAAGAAATAGGAGATAGCACGTGTCAAGCAAGTCAAACCACCACCAGGGAAACCATCATCCTAATGCTAATTAGAAATAGCAAAGCTTCCAGAACCAAGTACCCTTAGCCCTCATCTTGAGAAACAAACCTTAAAAAAGTTAAGTTGCCAAGCGCTGCTAAGTTTCCCATATTCCTTTGAATTTTGTATATTTGTTATTCAGAATTATACAATTAGAATGCAATACATGTATTTATAAAAGAGGAAGGCAAGAAATAGTAATTAAATATCTACTATGTACCAGGCACTGTACTAAGTGCTTTATACAAATTATTTAATTTGATCTTTACAACAACCCCAGGAGATAAATACTATCATTCCTATTTTATCAGTTCAGAAAATTGAGGCAATCAGAAGTTGATCAGCTTGTCTAGGATCACACACATTAGGAAGTGACTGAGGATAGATTTGAACTTATATATTCTTCGCTCCAGGCCCATTTCTCTAACCACTACACCATTTAACTACATTATTTATTTAACCATGTCTCTATCTCTAAGCATGAAGTTGTTTGCCTGTTAGATATAATTAACCATATAATATGTTATAATATTTTCCTACTAGACATAATTAAAGATATTATTAATGCCAATATGCTGATGAGTGTTTTATTCTCTCAATAAGGTAGTTAGGAAATAAACTTAATGTCAGTTTCTTGTGTCAAAAAGTTTTTGGTCAAGGGGTAAGTTTTGTTTTATATTTCCCCTTTATTGTAGTTTAAAATAGCTGAACTGTTTCATAGCTCAATTAGCTGTAAATAAATATGCCAGTTTTCCCTCCTCCCTGCCACATTGATTTTTTGGAGTATCTTTCCTGGTTGTATGAGTACCTGAACTTTAAGTTGCATTTCCTTGATGATTAGTGATTGTACACCTTTTCAAATGGTTGTTGCTAGATTGTGTTTCTCCGGAAAACAATTTATTTAGATATTCTGCTTAATTAACTGTTTAGGAAAAATTAATTATTCTTGTGAATTTCTTCTTATTTTTTATAGATTTTAGAAGTCACACTTTGTGCCATCTAGTGCAGATATTAGAAAATTTTCAGATATGAATGCTTAATTTCACAATAACATCTCAATAAATGAAAATGTTTTCATTAAATAATATCATTTGCTTTGTATGGTCCCCATACAACTTAACCTTAATTCAAATCCACAAAGACACTGACTACCTTTGTGAACTGAACTTTCTAGTCACTAGGTTCTTCATCTGTAAATTGTGGATAAAAATACTTTACAATGTGAGGATCAAGTGAAACCACATATGAAAAACTCTTTGAAAATCTCCAAGCTATATACATCCTGGCTATTTTATACATCTATCTCAGAGGTAGGCTTTGAATTAGGGTCTGCCTTTCTGATGTCATTTTGGTCCCTTCGTGAACAAAGCACAAGAATCACCATGTCTTTGACTCACTTCACAGAGATAACTGTCAATCTCCTGAGTCTGGAACTGGGCTAGATATAGGGAATGCTTGCCCATGGTTTGGTGCAAAGATAAGTATGGTATAAATGTAAATGTAGACATGGCTTCTTAGTGTGGCAACTGGCTTCCTAATAAATGAGGCTCTAATACCCTTTGGACTCCCTCTACTAAGATGCATCACTTTCTCCCATCTTACCTCTTATAATTTCTTTGATTTATCTGTGAGCAACTTACTTCCCTCAAAGAGAAGGAAAGTTGATTTTGAGGTCATTTTTGCATTCCCAGCTTTTAGTAAATTATAGACATAGGTATTACAGTGAGGGCAGCTATGTGGTACAAATCATTGGTCTTGGAAGCAGGAAGATTTATCTTCATGAGTTCAAATCTGGCATCAAACATTTGCTAACTGTGTGATCCTAAGCAAGTCACTTAACTTTACACATCAAACACTTGCTAACTGTGTGATCCTAAGCAAGTCACTTAACTTTAACTCAGTGTCTTCATCATTAAAATGAGCTGGAAAAGGAAATAACAAACCACTCCAGGATCTTTGCCAAAGAAACTCCAAATGGGGGGCATGAAGAGCTAGACAAGCTCCCCCAAAATGACTTAACAACTAGTAAATGACTTTTATGTTTAGCAAAACTAAATGAGAAAAAAAAAAGTGTAGTTTCTCTAACATGGGTCAAAACGTCATATTCTGTCCCAAGTAAATCATGTGATTGGGAGTTAGAGAATGGGAAGAGAATTATTCTTCCTGTTAAAAGGATTTTGCTAGATTAAAAACGAACAAAAGTGTCACCCCATTTGGAGCAGAGTGTACTGGGAAATACATTTTCTATCTGATCCTTCCAAAAGGTACCCTGGAAAGGAGATCCCTGTGTTAGGGTTTTGCATTCCCCCTCCCCCCAATGTAAATACAACTTCATTCCAAACATCAGAATCATTTCCAGATAAACAGACCGGATGCAAATGAAGCACACAACACTGAGTGTGGCCATTATTGAGCAATGTAAATAGGAGCCTAATCCCAGCTGCCAAACCAGGCAGATGATTCCAGGAACATAAATGCAAAAGCCATCTTCCAGCTCAGATTGTATTGTGAATGGACACTTTTTTCTCTTAACAAAGGAGAGGACAAAAAAAAACAAATCTGCATGAAGCTAACTTTTCTCATAATGATCTACTGGAATGTCTCTGGCATTATTATCTGTGTGCATATTTTTGCAAACTTGTTATAAATTAGAGACATGCATTTTACAGTCATAGAAAAACAATCTGGATAAGGAACAGGGTATTAATCTTCTTTTAAAATAGGAAGAGGTCTTTATTTATTTATATATTGACTCGGTCATTTGTTATGTTAGTTTTCTTTTTTCAAATGAACTGCATTATGAAAACAAGCATTGGTCATGTCAGAACCCAAATGAGAATAAGTTTTTGTCCCATCCCAGAAATGCTGAACATTCATCCCCATTACAGAAGCATTGCATTGTTCATGGCTTTCAGAAGCATCTCTAGTGGTCCACAATAATGCTGCTTTTCATTCAAGGAGGGAGGCTGTCCCTGGCCAGTTCAGGGCTAAACTGTGAAGGAAGGATAATATTGGATGCTTCTGCATCACTATAAAATTTTTAAAAGCAAACATTTTCCAATTAATCAACTCATGTATAAGCATTTATTAAGCTCATCTGCTAGATGAGAACCTTGTGAGAGTAGTATTCTACTTCAGGTGTGAGGGGTTTGTAGTGCAGGGGTTCTTATTTGTGATTTCATCAAATCTATTCTGGAAGCTCTTTGTACCAATGTAAAGTGGTAATTGTTCAGTAAGTAAACTTAAAGTTTAACATTTCCCATTGAGTTTTGCTATATGTAACAGTCATTTATAGTCTCTTCTTAAGTCATTTTTGGTTTTATCTAGCTCTTCATACTCCCCATTTGGAGTTTCCTTGGCAAAATTATTGGGGTGGTTTGCCGTTTCCTTCTCCAGCTCATTTTATAGATGAGGAAACTGAGGCAAGCAGGGTTAAGTGACTTGACCAGGGTCACATAGCTAGTGTCTGATGCCAGATTTGAACTTAGGAAGATAATTCTACCTGCTTCCAAGACCAATCTAGCTGCCCTTACTACATATCTATAATACACAAAACACAATGCTAAAAACTAGGAATACCAGGAGGTAGTGAAAGGTTAAATGGTTTTCCAGGATCACATGGGCAGTTATATGTCAGCTTCAACCCAAGATTTCAACTCATAGGCTAACACTCTACTGCATGTTCTTTTCTAACTGTAAGCACTGCAGTTATTGTCATTCCTTTTTCACAAATGAACAAAAATGAGTTTGAGAAATGTTAATTGAATTCCCTAAGGACACACAGATTTGAGGTGAGGATGAATCCAAATCTCTGTCTCCAAATGCAGTATTCTATCAACTATACCACAATAAGAAATGATTAGCATATGAGAAACATGGGCCTTATCTCCAGCACTTAGAAAAATGCCTATCATAATACTTAATAAATGCTTTTCCACTGATTGAGTAATTTCCCCAAGTGATTTCACATTAGGTCCTCTGATACCAAATCCAAATTTCATCTCCCATATCTGTCTCCCCTAAAACCCCTTTACTACCAGAATGCTAAAGACTTCTAAGGCTTAATACCAAGGCTTTTCAACTTATTTTATTCAGAAATCCACTTAAACATCACAACTGCAATGACTTCATCCTGCAAATGGACTAGAAAGCCTGTATCCTTCCATAGCAGAAGGCAGCTGCCAGTGTAGACATTTAGTCCTGACAGATTAATGATGGTCTAGTTCTCATTCTTTGTTTTTTTTTCCTTAATTTCCCTAAGTAAGTCACCTCTATTTTGTTAGGTGGTATGTTTCTGAGCAGCTTTCTCAAAAAGCCATTCTGAAAGTAATGATTTTCTTAAAGAATGCACATAGTAAAAATCATTATTCCAGTAGATGGAGCAGAGGTGACATCAGAGCTGCTGAATGTTGGTTGGCCCAGAATTTATAGCCCACGTCCAGAAACTCAGCAGTTCCACTGAACAGAAATACACATCTGAGAGCAAAGTCTGGACGTTAGTGAATACTGCTTGGCTAATCACCTAATTTGAACTTACAAAATTCCACATCCTATTCATGCCAAAAGCAAAAAACAACCCAAGACAAATAGCAAAATGATTTCTTAAAGCAACATTTATATATTAGGGCAAAAAAAGTTGTAATTGTGATTTGTTTAAAAGCTTAGTATGGTACTTTACAATCATTCTGTGGAGACAAAACCAAAATGATTTTTTTTTAGAGTGCCCACCAAATGTGTGGCTATTTTCAGCTCCTGTTGAAGGAAGAGGGCTGCTGAGTTGATGCTCTCCCTCCTGTACTCTTTATATATTGTTTGATTTGCCTGATAGAGATATACTGGAAAAAAATCAATACAAAGTGGCAATCGCCTTCACTAAACCCTTGCGTATACGATAGAACTGGGATCTAAGATACTTTAAAAAAAATGGCAGCAAAAATGGTCATGCATGTGCTTCATTGAAGTTGAAATGGTAAAACTAGAATAGTTATATAGGAGTGGAAACTCTTGTTATTAAGGTCTGGAATCTTGTTCATATAAAGGATACACTCCATAAGTTGAAAATTTATTTCAATCGATCAATAAATGTTTTTAAGTACCTACTATGTGCCAAACTATTCTAAATTTTAAGCACTTCCCTTTCCCAGACCACCAAAGTTAATTAAGTTAATGAAGACCATTAAATTTATTACATATCCACAAAGAAAGATGGTGCAATGAAAAGGATGCTGGATTTGTATTCAGTTGAAGTGGGTTTTGAAACACCCTATTGGGCATTGATTATCTCTGTGGGTAAGGTCATCCAAGGTCAATAACACAGCTGCTCTGTTTCCTCCTCAGTAAAACAGGCAGTGATACCTGTAGTTCCTGATAGCAGTAAAGTAGGTAGGAGACACAGTGAATAGAGTACTAAGCTTAGACTCAGGAAGTTCAAAGATTATCCCAGATACTTACTTGCTATGTGACTTTAGGGAAATTACTTAAAGTCTGTGTGCCTTAGTTTCCTTCTCTGCAAAATGGGAATACTAATAGCACCTACCTCACAGAGTTGTTATGAGGATCAAATAAGATAATAATTATAAAGCACTTGGTAGAGTATCTAGCACATAATAAGTACTATATACATGCTTGTGGTTATTATTGTTATTACTGCCTTCATCAGAAAATTTCTTAAGAAGTTCAATTGTGATCATGTATGTAAAGTGCTTTTTAAGATGTAAGTATTGTACAGGGTATTACAATAATCTTGGTTGAGTTTTAAAGGCTTAAAAATCAATAAAAGTATAGAAGTTTTTAAAAATATTACTAAAACTTTAAAAGTATAGTTTTAATAGCTTAAACTGCATTCAGATTTTTGAAAATCTATTTTAATGTCATTTATCTTATTCTGTGTTGTAATAAAAAATATTTTTCAGGTCCCTTTGGAGTTTGTTTGTTCCAAGAGAGACTTATGATGACCTACTCTTGCCACTTCTGGCCATTCTGATCTCAGCTTGAGGGAAAGGATTACTTTGGATGCATCCCAAGATCTCTATTTCTTAAAAATGTGTAGACAGAAAGGAATTGGGTCATCATTTTTCTTCCCTAAAGACCTCTTTCTCATCTAACTCCCAGAAAGCTGCCATGTTGATGAAGTATGTTTCAAGGTAGGAAACAGTAGCCACTACCCCGCAATCTGCCAATGAGACATACCACCATTTGCTAGCTCATGCATGCAGCACTAATGTTTGACTAATAAGCTTTGTTAAAGGCTTGTTTAGGTGACCTACTGTGGTTATTTAAAGAGGAACAGTTATCCCTGATAAAAGACAATATTTGTTTCTGGTAAGATGACTGAAGAACAGGTAAATTTTAAGTCTCATTTTATTTAATCATCTCAAAACAGCAAGATATGTTAAAACAACAAAGAAGAAAAGCAAAGGCAAGAAAATCACAGCATAAATGAGAAGGGAAAAATCCTATTAAGGAAAATTTTTCATAAAATTATCAGTAAAAATATGGGAAAAGGGGAAAAAATGAAAAAGAGGCCTTTACACAACAAATATACATTTTATTTTTAAAAGAAATCAAAACAGACTTCTGGACGTGAAGCCAAGATGATGGAGTAAAGCCAAGAAGTTGCTTGAGCTCTCCCAGTTTCCCTTAAAAACCCAATGAAACAAAAGTTCTGGACAGAAGTTGATGGAATGAAACCACTTTCTAGTTCAAGATAGATTGGAAAAACTTCAAGAAGGATCACTCTCACTAGATGAAAAGGGTGTTTAGTCTAGCTCAGACAGCTCTGGAAAAGCCAGTGAGAGCTTCTCAATCACAGCAGATCAGCTTTTGGTTCTGACTCAATAGTGAAGCAAACCAGTATGGCAGTCCCTAGTCCTAGCTCAGAAGGCAAATTCTGAGAAACCAGTGTACTTCCTGGAAAGGGCAGATAAAGCTACCCCTACAAATCATGGGGCCTCTGTGCTCAAAGCCAAAGCTCAGAAGCTTGGGACAGGACAATCTTTACCCCAGGAACAGAGTTCAATCATCAAAGTAAAATAAATGAGGAAATAACAAAAGAAAAAGAAAGAAAATGAGCAAGAAGCAGAAAAGAATCCTGACCATAGAAAGCTATTATGTGACAGGGCAGACCAAAACACCAACTCAGAGGAGGACAAAATGTCCATAGAGGAAATCTCAAAGGGTGATGTGAAGTGGTCTCAAGCCCAAAGAGGCATCATGGAAGTGCTCGTAAAAGATTTTAAGACAAATAAGAGAGGTAGAAGAAAAAAATGAGAAAAGAAATGAGAAGTATGCAAGAGAGAGTCAATACCTTGGACAAGGAAGGCAATTCCTTAAAAAAAGGAAGTTGACCAAATGCAAAAACAAACAAACATTGAAGGAAATACCTTCAAAAGTACGATGAACTAAATGCAAAAAGAAATAGAAAAACTAACTGAGGAAAATCACACATCAAAAACTAGAAAGGGTCAAATGGAAACTAGTGAGTTTATGAGACATCAAGAATCAGTCAAACAAACTAAAAAGGATGAAAAAAAATAGAAGAAAATGCAACATATCTCATTGAAAAAACAGCTGACCTGGAAAATAGATCCAGAAGAAACAATTTAAAAATTATAGGCCTATCTGAAGCCTATGACAAAAAAAAAAAAAAAAAAAAAAAAAAAAAAAAGAAATTGGATTGCATTGTTCAAGAAATCATTAAGGAAAATGCTGCAAAATTCTGGAAACGGAGGAGGAAATTATAATTGAAAGAATCCATCGATCACCTTTGGAAAGAGATGTCACAGGGATAACTTCAAGGAACATTGTTGTAAAACTCCAAAAGTACATTCTCAAGGAAAAAATACTGCAGAGTGCCATACAAAAGCCATCCAAATATCAAGGAGCAACACCTAGGATTACCCAGGATCTGGCAGCTTCTAAAATAAAGGATAAGAGCACCTGGAATACCTTATTTCAGAATGCAAAGGAATTGGGGTTACAACCAAGAATTAACTACCCAGTGAGACTGAGCATCATCTTTCAGGGGAGGTGATGGATCTTCAATGAAGTAAGAGATCTTTAATTATTTATAATGAAAAAAACAAACAAACAAAACCTAAACAGAAAATGCAATCTTCAAACACAGGAAAGTACTACATATATATTATATTATAATACATACATACATATATATATATATATTATTCCCATAATGTATATTATATTATATATATATATATATATATATATATATATATATATATATATATGTATTATTTAAAGGTTAAACTGTTTACATCCCTAGATGGAGAAATGGAGAACATGGTAACTCTTGAGAACTGTATCTGTTACTGGGGCAGACAGAAAGGGGCATCACATGGATTGAGGGTATGGTTGTGAATAACTCTGATGTGATAATATCAAAGAGAAAGACATTTAAGGGTTGTAATGGGCCAGAACTCTGGAGAAATATGCTTGAAGCAAGGATTCTTACAAGGTGTTAACTCAGTGGAATTGATAATACAATGTTTGTCTAGTTTAGCATGGTGATTAATAGTTCTCTAGTTTAGTATGATTGATTTAATCTTACAACAAATAATGGTTCCCTAGTGATATAATGATTGGCTTATACTCAGTATGATGAATGGATTTAATTGTGTTAGAGTATTTAAGAGGTCAGAGTCAGACCTAAGAGACTTAAAGATAGAGACCCTCATTTCTCCACTGAGACCAAGGCCATCTGAAGGTCTCTCAGAAAGCTAGCCTGGCCCCAGGTGAAGGAGACAGACTGTGAAGGAGATAATAAAGACTTTGGACTTTATTCTGACTATTCTTGTGGTGATTATTCTGATGAAACCAAGGCCCATTCAGAAGATGTTCAGAGAGATAGCCAGAACATTACAAGGGTTGAAAAAGGATTGTACTGTTAGGATTACTAGGTGAGAACTCAGGTTGTCTGGACAATTACAAGGTGAGAACTCAGGTTGACTTGACAGTTCTCTGGCTCAGACCTGTAAAGGGAGTTTACACCTTAGGAATCCTAGAAGGAGCAAGCTCATTGGCTGAAGTGGTTCTTCCCAGAAGCCCTTGCATTATCCCATGCCCATTCTCTGGGAGTATAAAAGAGGCAACATTGGGCCTGGAGAGAAGATTGGACTGGGGAAGGACAAGGGCTGGAGGACAGCACTCCAGGAAGAGGAGAAATCTCTGCATTACATCAGGCCTGACGGGGCTCTCTGCAGGAAGGGAAGTCACTTCTCTGGACAAGAGTTAACAGCAACTGCCTGGAGACAACGGTTCACTACAAGAAGAAGAATCTGTCTGAGAGATTTGAGTAGACACAGCAGATCTCTTCCCAGAGAGCGATCCGGCAGCTTCTGGAGATGATAGCTCGCTACATTTGGCGTCCACACATGGGGCAAGGACTTTTGCTTATCCTGACAAGAGGAGCTAGACCAGACCATAGCAATTTGGCGCCCGAACAGAGACCGACAAAATCCTCATTCCAGTAGAAAAGTCTCCCATCCATATCTCAGTCTCTCTGACCCAGAACCGTGAGTAACCAGGAAACTTTGTTAAAGATTAAGTTAGTGTGCTAATAGATAAATAAGGAACTTAACTTGTTAACGGCTAAACCAGCAATCTCTTATAGCTGAAATGGGGCAGATGTTAGCTAAATTCAATCCTTGGACCTCAGCCGACTCAACCCCAGCAGTTCACATGAAGAAGCACAAAAGCCCTATTATAATAGAGGGAGGGGAAAAGGGGGGGCTCATCAGGCAGGATGAGCACCATTTTAAGCTTATTCTCATAACTTTTGGCTTTAAGAAGGAATAACTTAATCATTCAGTAGGATATAGAACTTTATCCTATCCTATAAAGAAGAAGGAAGAGAAAGAGGAAAGGAAAGGAAAGATCTAGATAGAAGAGAGGATAGAAACACTAAGAAAAAAAAAATAAGAGAAGGTGAAGGGGTGATAGAAGACAAGGTAGTGGGGTGGGTGGGTGGCAAAAACCCTAAAAAAGAACAGAGTGGAAAGAAAGAACAAAAATATACATGGAGAGAACAGATGCAGGCAGATACAGAGCTGATAATCATAACTGTGAAAGTAAATGGAATGAACTTTCCCATAAAATAAAAGTGAATAGCAAAATGGATTAAAAAACAGAATCCTAATTTTTTTTTACAAGAAACCCAAAAAATGACTATATATCAGGGCATAAAAACTTCATAATCAAATGTAGTAAGGCAGAAATAGTGTTTCCTAATCAGACTATAATGCAATAAAAAATTATATTTAATAAAGGACCAAGGAAAGATAGACCAAAAGCCAATTGAAAATTAAATAATCTAATTCTAAAGAATATGTGGGTCAAACAACAAACCACAGAAAAAAATTCTGAAATTCAAAGGAGAAATTAATAAAATTGATACTAAGAAATAATAAAACTAAGAGTTGGATTTATGAAAAAAAAAAAAAAAAGCACCTTCGGCTATTTTGATTTGAAAAAGGCAAGAAAAACAAAGAAAGAAAGAAACAAATTACCAGCATCAAAAATGAAAATGGGGAACTTAGTAGCAATGAAAAAACAAAAGCAAAAAAAAAAAAAAAAACAAAAACAAAAAAAACAAAACAATAATTAGGAACTGTATGGCAGCAAATCTGACAATCTAACCAAAAAGGACATATATATTTACAAAAATATAAATTTCCCAGATTAACAGAAAAAGAAACAAATTATTTAAATAGTTCCATTTTAGAAAAAAAAATAACAAGTCATTAATGAACTCCCTAAGAAAAAATTCTTCAGGGACAGATGGATTTACAAGTGAATTCTATGAAACATTTAAAGAAAAATTAATTCCAATACTTTGTAAACTATTTGGTAAAGACTATAAAAACTAAAGACTAAAAAAGGAGTCCTGCTAAATTTCTTTTAAGACATAAATATAATAATGATACTATCAGTAGAGACAAAAAAGGAAGCTTGATTAAGTTGATAAATGGGTGGAGCGTAATTCTGAATGTTGTTTCTTTAATATAAAGGTACTCAAAATATGGAGACAGCCTTCATAGGTATAAATCAGAAGTTCATAATGACTGACAGATACATTTGAGAAATGAAGGATTTGACTACTAAAGATAGTAATATCAATTGAGTGACTAACATATCACCTAAGTATGAAATTTTTAAAATACATGATAATACAGAAATACAGATAATCTTAACATTTCTTTTGAAGGACAAGATTAATTAAATTATTTTTAGAATTAGAGATTCAAGCTGATGGGTTGAATTCAATGGATGAATATATTAAATATTATACCTTTTTTTAGCATCACACAGAACATGAAAGAAAAAACACACACTAGGCATAAAGAACTCAACTTAAAGCAGAAAGATAGAAACACTAAACATCCTTTATAAAATATAATGCAATAACATCAGGAAAATCCAATAAGTTATATATAGACAAAAGGCAAGATACTAAAAGAAAAAAAATAAAAATATTCTATATAATAAGTGAGTTAATAATAGAAACAAATTGTTAAAGAGAATTAGTGGAGTAAGATAACACCCCAAAATAGGAGGAATACATTTAAAACAATCCTCATAAAAAAATTTACAATACAAATTAGCAACGGAAAAAAAATTACAGTAATATCTTAAAATGTAAAATAAAAATAAAATTCAAAAGTTCAGAACAAAAGAAGTGTTTTTTTGTTTTGTTTTGTTTTTGTTTTGTTTTGTTTTTTTTAGTTAAAAAAGCTAGAAATATTAGTGATATAATATCACTAGAAGATCAGAGCTGAAACAAGAATTTCTTGTTTCCACTATGGCTTTATAAAATATAAGAAAATTTAGTTATAAATAAAAGAAAATATAGGGAAATGAAGGAAATATTAGAAGATAGGCATTCCTTAAATTGTGCAATAAAAAAGAATGATTATGCACAGTCCTATGGTTACCTTAGAATCTGGGGTTCATAAAAATGGTAGGATCCTTTGAGGTGGAATATTATGAGCCTAAATTTTAGAGAAAAATAGCACAAAAGTAACCTTAAGAACTAAATTCTGAAGAAAAACCCATAATATCATATATATGACTTCTCATGAATAAAATTCAATGAAAAAAATTTTTTTTTAATTATCTTAAATGTATACATAAATCTTACTGATTCTCTTGGATTTTTAAAAGATATGTTTGGAAAATGGAAGCAAGGGCATGTCATTTTGAATGAAGACAAATCACTGACATGGCCCTATTAAAATAGCGTCAGGATCCTAAAGCTCAAAATAAATTGAGGCTGGCCAAAATTTCTAAGTATAAACAATAATGGAAGGGAAGAACTGTCTCAGCTACATTTGGTGTAAGTAGGTTTTTTGTTTTGTTTTGTTTTGTTTTGTTTTGTTGTTTTTTGTTGTTGTTGTTTTTTTAATGGCTACAAACACTAGAGTGAATAAAATCATAATATACAATATGTGAAGGATAGAATTATACAATTCATTTCTTTCTGTTTTCTACACTAAATGGGATGATCTTCAGAGTGGAAAAGATGGAACAAAAATAGGTATCAGAGTAATGAAATCCAGGTTAAGGGAATGATACCAGAGAGCCTACCTACTTTTAGTGATACAATTCACTAGGCTCAGATAAACTGGAGCCTTCTGTATTGAGAAAATTGGCAGATGTAATTGCTGAATTACTATCATTGAACTTCAGAAAAACTGGAAAATGAGACAGGAGCCAAAGGACTAACCTGAAGGCAAGATAAATCTCTCCATTTTCAAAAAAGAATAAAGAAAAAGAGTGGATACTTCCAATCATTGATCTATCAACATGACTTCACTCCTGATAAAATCTAGAAAATACTATTATTGAAATGATAGTTTGTGAGCATAAGAGAAGTATTTATTTCTAAGATAGCACATAGCTTCATCAAGAATAGATCTTCAAAATGAACCACTTTCTACTCCCCCCCTTTCATTTTTTAATAGACTACATTGGTCAATTAGGGGCATGCCAAAAATATATTTTTGTATTTTAGCAATGCACTTGGTTGTCTCTGTGCTATCTTTGTTTTTGACAAAGACACATATGAGATAGATTATGGGAAAGCAGAGTAGAGTTAGAATTCAAAGGACAATTTAGACCTTAAAAAGTTAATATGTCCCTTTCAGCCTAGAAAGATATTTTAATTGGAATGCTTCAATGGTCTGTCCTTGGTTCTTATATGGTTCAAAATTTTTATTCATGTCTTTGATGAAGATCTGGATAACATACCTATTAAAGTTTTAGATATCTTGAATTTAGGAGGGATGGATAATATACTGAGCTACAGATAGAATTTCAAAAGATGTTAATGGGCTAGAAAAATGACCTCAAAGTAATAATAATGAGTTTAATAAGGATAAATGTAAATTTCTATACATGGACACCAAATTTCCAGGTACAAGCTAGAAAAGATGACTAGACAAGCGATTCTATGACATATTTCTGAGGCTTTAAAATGGAATGTAAGTTTAAACTGATTCAATAATGTTATGTGATACCCAGAAAAGTGAATCACCTTCAGCTGCATTAATAGGGGCATGATATTCATAAAACAGTCCCATTGTACTTTGGGATTGTACCCAAATCTAGTTCACTATATAATATTCAAGATAACATAGTTTAAATAGGATATTTACAATCAGGAGCAAGGTTAAAATGGGACAACCAATGAGACTAGATGGTATATAACATATAATAAAGACTGGTTAAAGCAACTAGCAATATTTAGCCTATGAAAGAGACAGTTTGAAGGGGAGTTGTACTAGTTTTCTTCAAATAAAGTGTGTTGCATGGAAAATAGAGAAGATGTCAATTTATTTGAATTCAATATTCATTTAAAAATGCCTACTGGGTGCCAGGCATTGAGCTAGGCATTGAGAATACAATGAAAATTGAAAATATTCTGACTTCAAGGGAAATGTATAAAATATACCAAAAAATTGAATCAATGAAAAACATATGGGGTATTGACAACTAGAAAATGAGGGGAAAAACCTTATAAAAGGATGTGTTACATAAACTAAGTCCAAAGGGAACCTAGGAGTTTTATGTGGGAAGTGAAGTGGCAGACATGGGAGCCAAACCATGCAAAGACAGTGGTTTTTGTGTTTAAAAAATGTGCATTTTAGGCACACATGACTGTTGCACACTTGCATCTGTGCTGTAACCCTCAGTTTTAGGACTATGGATATTTGGACATGTGACTATATCACAATAATCTTAGGTCCACTTTGAAAACAAAATTCTTGAGCATATCATCCTCTATATTAATAATGGAAATGAATACTTTGCATTATGTTTTATAAATCCTGAGCAACTCATACTTACACAATATAAAATGTGCTTTCCTCTAAATCATTCCCACATTTCTCTCTGTTCTAATTTCTCCCTATTCTCCAACCATTAGCAACATGATCTTTTTCTATTTTGAAATGACAACTTCCTTGAGTGGAAGAAACCCTGTGCTCATAAACAAAAGAAAAAATGAAATATTTGATAATCTGCTTCAAAAGAGTTTAAGAAAGGAAAGGAAATGGCTAGAGAGAACCAAATTTTTCTATTTCTATCCAGATGCTTCTCTCCTGGATTTCTTCCTCTTCCTTGATTCTCTGCTATCCCTCGGGATTTGGAGTGCAGTGTTATTCAGTTTCCCAAAGCATTCTTGAGGGAAGTACTTATATATTGTCCTGAAGCTCCAGGACCTGCCGGAATCAAATGTTTCCCAAGTACAAATTTCTTGATAAGAAAAATAATCCTATATTTTAACAGTACATTTTACCAAAACATACTTTCTCTATAAGCAGAACTTTTTGAGAAATTATTGAAATATTGACTGAGAGGGGTAATTTTTGGAGTTTTATATTCTAATTAATTTTGACATTGCTTATTAGCAATAGAGGCAAGAAAACTTCAAATATTAATGACAAATTGGAGAAATAATTGAATATGGGAAACTAGAGGCATTTATAATCACTCCTCCTTATTTTAGACTGAAATTATCCTGAGCAAAGTAGGTAAGCCTATGGTAATTGTGGCAGTTAAGGCTTAGTGCCAATATTAATAAAATAAGGAAAAGATTACAGACTTTAGTAAAGGATGTCAGCCTTTACTAAATGATGGGGATCTGGATAAAATAGCTATTAAAGTTTTAGATATTTTCAAGTTAGGAGGGATGGATAATACACTGAATCACAGACAGAATTTCAAAAGATGTTGATGGGCTAGAAAAATTACCTCAGAGTAATAATACTGAATTTAATGAGGATAAATGTAAATTTCTAAACATGGATCAACCCTTTTACTCAGAGAAGGTAGAGAAGTGCCATGTAGAGAGAGGAAACTAGAGTGACTGATGAGTATCTAGGGGTCAGGTCTAGACAACAAAAGAATTTAGGTAAACCCCATGTTTAATTTCATTTGACCCTTTTGTGATTGGAGAATTTTCAAAAGCAGCTGGGAACTGTTTGTGTTCAACTGGGACATCTGGCTCCCTTTAGCTGTGTCAGCCCCCTAACATCTGGGGGTCATTGAGAGACTGTCAATTACCCAGACTAAGTTAGTTGCTTGGGATTCTGCGCACCTGCAAAAGCATCATTTCCCTTTAGGCCAAACCATGGATTCATGATGGCCTTACTGTGGAAAGCATAAAACTTGTAGCTTTTTGTATGACGAAGTATCTTACTCATAGTTTGTATACAAGCAGGAAACCCTTTAATTAAATCAGTCTTGATTCACGGGTAACACAAAAACAAGCACTAGGCTGGATTTGGCCTGTGAGGATAGTTTGTCAATCCCCAAATTAGAGCAATTAACATTAATTTGAAATCTCTAAAACTAACATAATAAAAATGACTATATGATTATACTATACATTGTATACACATGCCTGTGCAATGTTTTAAATTTCAAAATTATATTTCAATAATAGCATCCACATCCCATGTTCTCATATGTCAAACACTTGAGTTTAGGGCTTACTTAAAATAAAATTTTAATAATGTAATTATTGATTTAAATAATAATAATTGTATAATAATGTAAAATTAAATTCTAAATCCCAAGTATCGAGTTTATTTAAATATTCATATATAAAACATATCAAGAGTCTACTGTTTCCAAGGATGAATCAAAGTAGGAGTTTTCTACTTTTACAAATAAACTTTTTTTTTAATAAATGAGGAATATTCAGCTAACCAATAAATATTTTATTTCACTTTCACTTGGAAAAATAAATATCAAGAAAAAGATTAAAAGTGTCGGAAAATTGTCCCTGTAAATAAAAGTATAAAAAACACATGGTACAAGTTACCAAGGAGCAAGATATCAAATTTTCAAGGAATACTGGAGATTTATTTTAGTTATTACAGAAATGAAACTACTTCTATAAAGATGATTTTTAGCGTCAAATACAAAATGAACTGCTGCCAAACTGATTAATGGGGTGACAATTTGATACCTTTGAAATTTGATTCAAGAATCACATAAGAAAGCTCCGAAATAAACATGAAATTCAGCATAGCACATCTAAGACCTAGACAACTCTACAAGGAACTAAGAAAGTTAATTATTTCAGCTTCTTCCATTAAAAAAATTGTCTCCAGCTCACTCTAGCTGGCTGTTTATTTCTGATATAACCATTTTTCTTTTATTGCTTTAATAAGAAAATGGGCTACAGTTTATCTTCTTTTGGCAAAGCAAAGAAAAACAACATTTAAATGATTTTTAAAAAATCTTTTAAAACATGTCTTTATATCAGACGCTTTCTAATAGTATACAGATGACAGAACTTTCTAAAATTTCTTTACAGAAATTTCAATGCCCCATTGTTTCATTTCCCCCAATTATAAACTGAATCTTTTTACAGGGATAAATGCCACCAATACCTCACTTGCTTTATGCAAACATACTGTAAAACCAACACATGATGAGATCAGAAGTCAATATCTTAAGAAACCTAAAAACATGTGGGGTATTTTAAACACAAACTGAATGATTGGTTAACATTTAAATTTCTGTTTAGATTTTTCAATATAGGCTCTCATCAAGGATGTCACTATTTTTTTTTTTTGTCATTTTTTTTTCTGTTCCTCTCAAAGAATAGCTACAAATATCAGGATACCTATCACAGGCAAGACATCGCAGTCTTAGCCTTAATCTTACTCATTTTGGAGGCTGTTCATGAAGCTAGACTTTATTCAAATTTTATTTCAAATTAACGTTATTGTTAATTCACTTATATTAGTCTTACACTCTCAAGTTTCCTCAATCCACAAGCTGTGTGTCTATGTGTGTGGTGTGTGTGTGTGTGTGTGTGTGTAATATGTGCATAGAGGCTATAGTTCCAAAACCGTACTCTTTTTAGGTTCCTTCTGAATTTGGAGCTGGTTGACTTACTCCATCTATTACTCAACTCTGGCAGATTGGTATTGGGTACACAGCTTTGACTCCCTCTCAGGGTCCTAAATATAACACTAATACAGAAAACTAACAAAGAAACAAAAACACTAAATATCAACTACTAATATTTGAAGTTCCAACCACTGTGCTATTTGCCCAAAGCAGCCATAATGATTTAATTAATTCTTAAATTATTGGGTTTTTTTTTTTTGTTGTTTTTTTGGGGTTTTTTTGCTGAAGTAACTGGGGTTAAGTGACTTGCCCAGGGTCACACAGCTCGGAAGTGTTAAGTGTCTGAGACCACATTTGAACTTGGGTCCTCCTGAATTCAGGGCTGGTGCTCTATCCACTGCGCCACCTAGCTACCTCGTAAATTAATTCTTAATTCTTAAACATGAAACATTTATGAAACCAGAAGGCAAAATCAAGAAAAATTCCAATATTTTCTAAATACAACCTAAAAGCAAAAATAATCAAGGTGCATCAGTATTACCACTTTACCTATAAAACTGGATCTCACATAAAGCTAGATCACACTCTCCTACTAATGCACACACATGATGTCCACAGGGAAACAAACACGTAGAAACCTAGTAATGAGGCATATGAGAATGGAAATCCACGTGCCTAGAGCAACTCACTCTTAAGGACTAAATGGTATATTTATGAAGTAGTCTGGGCCATGTGTACCCTCTTAGGTGAAATTGCTTCAAATCTGAACCTCTCTTCTTCCTCTCTCAAAGCAACTTCTACTTTCAGCCCAATAAATCATGGTCAATCTCATATCTAATAACAACCTCAAATTTAATTCTGAAGAGCTTTCTAGGTTTGTTCCTTGTCCTTGCCTAGGTGCTAAAGAAATGCAAGTTTTTTTTTGTTTGTTTGTTTATATTTTTTCAGTGAAAAGCATTCCCCTTTAAGTATGGGATTTGTAAAAACTATTCAGCTCTGTTCAGGGCAAGGTCTGGTTGGCAGTGAGGGGAAGTAACTCTTTAATTAGAAATCAGTACAGGAAAAGTGGCTTTAGAGAGCAATGCAGTTTTCCCTAACCAGATCTTCACACAGAACAGAATATTGCCCTCTCTAATCAACTCCCAGCATGAATGTTTTCCATTGATCATATCATCTCCTCACATCATCTAAGAATCTCTCTTTAGGACTGTGGAAACTGAGTGTGGACCACAACATAACCTTTTCACTCTTTCTGTTGATATTTGCTTGTATTTTGTTTTCTTCACTCAGGTTTTTTTTTTTTTCCTTCTTGATCCATTTTTTTTTTCTTATGCAGCAAGATAACTGTGTAAATACGTATACATATATTGGATGTAACATGCATTTTTAACATTTAACATGTACTGAACTACCTGCCATCTAGGGGAAGGGATGGGGGAAGGAGGGAAAAATTTGTAACAAAAAGTTTTGCAAGGGTCAATGTTGAAAAATTACCCATGCATATATTTTGTAAATAACAAGCTTTAATAAATTTTTTTTAAAATAAAATTGGTGTCCCCCAAAAAATAAAAATAAAAATTTCTCCCTAGTTATCCATTGACTCAGATCCATTGACATCTAGGTTCTGTTTTCCAACTGTTGGAGTCCCAGCTTTTCTATTCAGTTTCTCTAGTTGGATTCTTGTAAAGGGCTGAAACTGAGTTGTACCTAGGTCTGAATACTTAAGGCTAATTACCAATTGGACAATACTCTTATTAACATATGCTTGGAGAAGGGCCCTGCCCAACTATTCTGTGCTGGCTCCATCTGTTGGTGTAGACAGAGAATTGTGAGAGGGATCAGAGGGTGGAATAAGACAAGGGAGAGTCACTTTTTGGCTGTGGTGGAAGAGAAAGAAGGTGTCTATTCCCTATCTATACCAACTACCAATATTTGAAGTTCCAACCACTGTGCTACCTATTTGCCCCAAAAGACCAAGAATAAAGATCAAGGACTTTTGCTTATCCTGACTCCAGCTGATTCTAAGGTATCCAGGGTGCTAACCCGGACTTCACAGATTCTCTTATTGTTTTCAATCTTGTATCTCTCTATGCTTTAAATCAGTTTCCTTATACGTAATGACCCATCTCTAATTCAGGTTGACAAATTCAAAAGCCATATTTTTGTCAGCTGTCACTCAAATAATTATTATACAATAGACCCATAGCTCCTCAAAATCCTTTGATTCAGATTTTTTCAGCAATAAACATCCAGGTCCTAAATAATGCATTGCAACCATTTTTACCATCAGTCAGCACCCTAACTTCTTATGGGGCATGCTTTCAGTCCAGTCCCCTCAGAACTATATGTATCTTAGCACTTTTTATCTGATGGGTTATTTTGTTTCTTAGATAATTTAAGAAGTGCCTATCTTTTCCCTTAAACTGATTTTTCTCTATTTTATATACATGTTCTTTTCCTGTCAGGAAATAAAATATGCACATAAAATGGGGCATTATGTTACTATATAGTTATAATTGTCTCGGAATCCTATTTGAAATAGATGTTTGAAAGAATTGTCAAGAAGTATTATTAACCAGAGCCAAAATTAATTCTAATATGTGATAATAATATATAACTAATATGTGATTTCTAATTACTTTTGTAGTTTGTCATTGTTTAACACAATATAATCTGACTGGAATTTTTTTTTTCTGAGACCATAGATTGCGGTAGCTACTTTTTTTTATATAATGTTATTGTTCTGGCTTCTTTGTGAACATCTCAACCTTTGTTGCCCCATTAAATCTTAAATTAGACATTGATAATAAGAGTATTTATAAGAATTATCATACAACTACAAAAAGTCATATTTGAGCCTTTGTCTTTTTATATTCTCTAGAGTAGCTCTTTTTTTCCCTCGTGCATAACCCTTCTTTGGGTTATTAAAAACAAGGACACTTTGATTTTAATTAAACCTTCCATTTGGAAGCCATGGTTAATAAATGTCAAATGCTAAAGGTGAACTTATGCTAAGTGGGGATCCAAACATCTTCCTTGGCAGGAGAGAAAGTATACATCATGTGGTAAAGGCACTTAGGAGATATATGGAACAATGATATGGAAAACAAAAGGGTGTGGATTTAGAAGTGTAAAGTCCCTTAATATAATTACCACATTGCAAAAGAGCTATTTTCTTGTCTTGTCTTTTTATTTTTTCTTTGTAAAATAAAACTCTTATGAAAATGCTTTAAAGTTTTGAGCTCTGACAAGCTTTATGAATTAAAGTTGAGGTTTATGGAATGTTCAATGGAGGGGTATATATGGATAAGCTCCAACATGTCACCAAACAATAATTGTGTAGGAAAAGCATGAAGGATGTCATTAGAAATCTATATACCCATAAAAAATAAATGAGTCAATCACAAAATAAGGGGGAGTCATGATTAAGGACACTCTAGAACAGAGGTTCTCAAATTACAGCCCACAGGCAAGATGCGGCCAGCTGAGGACGTTTTATGTGGCCTGCCAGATTATAGCAAATGGACTGAGGGGCGGAGACAGAGTGTGAGTTTTTGTTTTTACTATAGTCCTGCCCTCCAACAGTCTGAGTGACAGTGAACTGGCCCCCTATTTTAAAAGTTTGAGGACCACTACTCTTGAATATACGATTATATCCCCCAAATGCAAAAAATTCAAGAGGAAGATGTCCATTATGTTATGGAGAATGATTGTAGGTCATAGTTGGGCAAACATGGATAGGAGTTGCAAAGGATAAATATTTTTTGTAAGAGTTGGTTTAAAAAATATGTTCTATTTCCCAATGACTTTATATACAAACTAGATAAAATGAAATAGATAGAATTACAGAGTACATGGAACCAAATCATATTAACAACTTATTCTTGGATAGAACAATAATATTGATGAAATCACACAGTGAAATATCTAGGATGCCCCTCTCATAGACAAACAGAAAGCTAGTTCAGCTTTTGGATACTTCATAGAGAATATCTTCTCTAACAAACAAACCCTCATCAATATGTTTGTTTGTACTAGAACATTCAGACAGATGAATTAAAAAACATTTAATGAATTATCACAAAACAATAATGGAACATTCTATGAAATATGTGAATCTCTCTTCTTTCTATAACTATTCAAATACATATACATATATTTATATAAATGTATATGTACTTATAAATATATTTATTTACTATTCACATAAATATTTATATGTACATTATATATATAAATATATAAGCATAAATGTCTATATTTATATAGAAAGATCACACATGAGGTAAATATATAAATATGTATAGTCGAGTGCACACAGAAAAGAAAACAGGTGACCAAAATATATATGGAGAGAAAACTTATGCTACAAATGCTGGAGTTGACAATCTCTTCTAGTGGTATCATTGTATTTCTCTTTGCTAATACTGCTTATTGATTTCTACCATCCCCATTTAATATTTCATACTTTCACATCAAAAGTCACTTTTTCACTTGAGCTATATAACTTTTGAAATGCTTATCTTGAGACTCATTTAGCACACTTAGTTACATCTGTTGGTGGGTGCTATGATTAGTAAGCCTCCTCCTGTTTGGAAGGACTATATTTCTCCTTAGCTCTTTTTTCTTAGCAAGCATTTATATAAGACAACATATAAACAAAGGAGAATCACATAATTTCTAAAAACTTTTTATTGAAAGTTATGAGATCCAAATTTTGTCTTCCCTCCCTTTTCTCTGAAATGGTAAGCAATCAGATATAGGATATATATGTACAATTATGTAAAACATTTCCATATTAGTCATTTTGTACAAGAAGAATTTAATAAAAAAAAAAATCAAAAGACCCCAAACATTGTCTTTTGGTCTGTATTCAAACTATCAGTTCTTTCTCTGGAAGTGGATAGTATAGTTCATCATTAGTCCTTTGGGATTGTCTTGGATCATTATATTGCTGAGAATAACTAAGTCATTCAGTTCTTCAAAAAATAATATTTCCTTTATTGTGTACAATGTTTTCCTGGTTCTGTTTACTTCAATATGCATCAATTCATGTAAATCTTTCCAAGTTTTATGGAATAATCCTTCTAGTCATTTATTATACCTACAATAATATTCCATTACAATCATGTACCACAGTTTGTTTAACTATTTTCTAATTGATGGGCATACCTTTTATTTCCAATTATTAGTCACCACTAAAAAAAAAAAAAAAAAAAAAAAAAAAACCCTAAGAAGATTATGGGAAGATGGTGGAATAAGTTGGTTAGTTTCGTGCTCTTCTGATTTCCCCCACAAATAAAGTAAATTTACTTCTCAGAAAAACACAGACTCATGAAAAATCAAGAAGACATGGGAGAACAAGAGTCCTCCTTATATAAACTGAGGAGACCTGAAGAAAGACTGGATAAGATGGGAAGTAAAACCTAAATCTGGGATTGAAGTTCAAACACCTCTGGGCTAGCTCTGCAGAAACACCCAGTGGGGAGCCCAAGGGCTAGCTAGGAATGGCTGGAACCTCATCAGGAACCACAGAAACTTTCACTTCCTGGACTATTTATGATTCTGGGGTCTAAGTCTGGGAAGACTGAGGAAACATCAGCTAATTAGAAACACCCCAAAGAGTAATGTTGAATGGCTCCTTGACCAGAGGGAATTTAGAAAAGAACTCAAAAAAAGAATTTAAAAATCAAATGAGAAACATTGAGGAAAAACTAAAAACAAAAATAAAAACCATCCAAGAAAAACAAGATTATGAAAAAAAGTTAACCGAGAAGAAAAGGAGATACAGAGACTCAAAGATGAAAATAACTCTTTGAAGCTGATTTCAGGATGATTTCAGAGAGGCCTGGAGAGACTTATATGAACTGATGCTGAGTGAAATGAGCAGAACCAGGAGATCATTGCATGAGGAAACAACAAGATTATATGATGATCAATTCTGATGGATGTGACTCTTTTCCAAAAGAGAGATGATTCAGGCCAAAGCCAATGGACTTGTTGATGGAGAGAGCCATGTTCACCCTAAGAGAGGAATATAAAGACTGAATGTGGATCACAATATAGTTTTTTCATCTTTTTTTGTTATTTGCTTGTGTTTTGTTTTCTTTCTCATTTTCCCTTTTTATCTGATTTTTCTTAGGCAGCATGATAATTGTAGAAATATTTATAGAAGAATTAAACATGTGTAACATATATTGGATTACTTGCCATCTAAAGGAGGGGGTGGGGAGAAGGGAGGAGAAAATTTGGAATACAAGTTTTTGTGAGGGTAAATGTTGAAAATTCTCTATGCATATGTTTTAAAAATAAAAAGCTTTAATAAAATATTTTTAAAAGGAAAAAAAAAGTTCACATGAATTTATTTGACAAAATGGGAAGATAATGCTACTCCACTGCCAGTTTTTACAAAATATTTTGAAAGTATGGATAAAGAATCACCCTCATAGTCAAGAAGACCTGAATTTAATTGATCTTGTGACACTGTGGAAGTTCCTTGTGTACTGGGGCCTCAGTTTATTTTTCTGCAAAATGAAATGGTGTAAACTAGATAATCTTTTAAATTCTTCCTTTTAAAAATCTTCAATCCTTGTAGGTTAAGGACTAACAATTAAACATAATTTGGAAAAATTACTGTACCTTGAAGATTTATTATTGATATATCCGGGCATGCAACTGCCCTGATCATCATAATATAGAAACATCAGCAAATATCTTACAAGTCTGAAGAGATAAGTTAACTATTCTGCTACTTTGGAGTGCTTGAGGTAGCTTGAAAAATGTTTTGTTTTGTTTGTTTGTTTTTTTCTATTCTTGGACTTAAAGACTAAGTCCTTCAACTTTTTACATCGATTGTCCAAGAAGTGAATAGCAAGAATTTACAATGATTGCTGCATATGATTGGACTGGGGCTCCCAAGGCAAATCTCTTTCAAAACATTATTTGGGACTTTTGCCTCATAGAAGAAAATCTTTATGTTATCATGGAGAAAGCTACCTGAAAGGCATGACACTGATTCCCACTGGGGCTCACATACTCAAAACAGTTTCCTGTAGAATGGAGCTTTAAAAAAAAAAAACAAAAAAAAACTTAAGTTCATACCAGTTATGAAATATACTAAAGCCTGTCTACAAATATACATGTCCATTAAATGAAAAATAATAAAAATAACAAATGGAGGCAATGGGAAAGAACTCATTAAAATCAGGGAAACTCAATTTCTTTCCACTTCTTGTTACATAATGGACTGTCTGTGGGAAACAATAATTTTCCCTATAAACTCCAAACCCTATAAAATATGGAAAAAAGGAATGAGAAAGAGGGCACAAAGTAGAGAGGATTAGCCTAGGCCCCAAATTAGATCTAACTGCCATCAGGTCTAGATAAAATGTGCAGATTTATATTTTTGTAGATTTGAAGTTTCGTAGCTGAGAACGATTTTCAAATAATTGAAGATAAATAGGAAAAGCTATCAAGCTTGTGATATATTAGGACTAAATTTTAATCTCACCTCTATAACTTATTTTCTATGTAGCTATGGCAATTTTTTTCTTCTGGAAGACTCAGTTTCCTCATTTCTAAAATAAAGATAAGAAGAGGTATGGAGTTTTTTCCAGCTTCATTTTTATGATTCTATCATCAGAGAGATAATAGGTGTAGGAAAAGAAGAAGAAAGAAAAATAAAAATGAAAGATAGCATCTTAACTATATTTATGCCTACCTACAAAGTAATTTATTCTATCATATTTCTTTGTGATAGAATTTCTATGTGATTATATATACATGCATATAGATACAGATGTATGTAGATATGTCATATCTACATACAGGAATGCATGTTAGTAGAGGGGATAGCAAGCTAGTCTCCCAGTTATAAAGTCTGAGATTCCAATTTGCCTCTGATATGTGCTGGGTGTGTGGACTCCAAATAAGCCCAACCATCTTTTAGTGACTCAGTTCCCTAAGACTATGTTGCAGAATAGGTGACGGTAGGTGTCCTTGGTAATGGAATTTTTCTCAACAGGAGTTCTCTTCAAGAATGTAATCAGAGATCTGAACAGTTACACAGACTAATCGATGACATGAATTTCTTCCCAGCTCTTACCAGAGTACAAAAGAGCTTAAAAACATGAGGTGATATTTGCTATTATTAAAAGATGGTTCAATTGACTATTTCATATTGGAAAATTGTAACTGTTTTTATCAGAATGATGATAATGGAGAAAGGTAGAAGTAGTCAAGTAGTTTGATTCTCTCTACCGCAGAGGAGACAGAAATGATTATTCTTCAGAGCCAAGTTTGATTTTTCTAAACAAAACAAACTTAAAACCTATTTGAACATTAATCAATATTCATGTGAATTCTATAAAAATTTTTCTCTGAAAATAGAATAAACAACACAATGCAGTAGATGTTACCGGTCTTAAAGTGAGAGAGATCTATATTGAAATCCCAACTCTGATGCTTGTTCCTACATTTGCTACTACCAAAAAGGGCTATTACCATTTAGTGTGTTTCTTCTTTTTGTCACTGAGATATCTGCGTCAAAGGATAGTATTTTTAATGACTGCAACTACTGTCCAACATAAAATTACATATTTTAAACAAACAGTGACTCACTAGTGACTATCTACATATATGAATCTTGGAAAAACACAATTTTATAATGAGTCAGAGTAAAGGTAAACAAGGACCAGGATGAGAGACAGATTCTACAGCATATTTCCAATAATGCTGTTCACAAGTAGCTAAGGAGCATCAAAATATAGGACAGAAAAGGGTGGTAGATTAGTTAAAAACAAGAATGAGGTACAAAACATGAAGAATACAAGTGCTCACTAATAAGTAATACTCATGACATATAAATATGACCTAGACCTCTCACCCATTGAGTAAATTCTATGGAAAATAAAGATAAAATTATACACCATGAGAAGATGTTTACCTTAGTAGTGTTGAATTCAATTAAAATATTTTTAACAACTTAAATTTTTTTTATATTTTTCATTTTTATTTGGTTGTTGGGTGTAGGGACATCCTGGCATATAAATATCATCTATTCACATACAATAAGAACATGTCTATAGTATCTTAGGGAGTTGTACGGAACATCAAAAGTTTCAATAACTTGCCTATTATAATAGTAAGACTTTAGCAAGATTCTAGCCCAGGCCATCTTCCTGACATGAGAGTTAACCCTCTTGTCCATCATGCAGCAATACCCAAGTAAATTATAAGATGCTTAAGGACCAGAGCTGCATCATCTATATATTTATATCTCCCATAGAATTCAGCATGTTATTTTGAACATAACAAGAACTCAAATATTGGGATCAGTAGATTGCTTTGCAATACTTACTAAATATGGTGTCATGAGTGTCCTGAAAGAACTATTAGAGGTAAAAGAAGACCATGGATAAATGAAATAATTCTTTAGGACATGTCCTAAAACTTTACTGTCACATCAACATAACTGTCTCTGGGCAAGATTATCCCACACATGGTCTAAAGGCCACCTGCTACCCATTTCTGAGTGCCATCTGAACCAGATTAAACTGTAACTTGGAAATGTTTAGCAAAATAAATAAATCTACTTCAACATAGATAATGCTAATTTGAGGTTTTCTAAGCCAATATGAGTTCCAAAGGGATCCATTTCTATTTGAGTTTGATGTTAATTTTAGGTTTTTTAAGTCAATATGAGTTTCAAAGTGAACCTTTTCTTTTTGAGTATGACATTATTCATTTATAAAATGACTAAGAGATATATAGAAACAAGGGAGGAAATGTCAACAATCAGTCAACCAGTCCATCACAGACTTGAAGATATGAGATCAGGGCCAAACATACAATCATTTGGCATCATAAATTAAGTCGTATTGCTGTTAATTTCTAATAGAAGCATCAGATGGCTCTTCATATAAATGGCAGACCACATATTGTTTCATCCTAACACAAATGGATGGAAAATACTTAGAAAAGGAGGAAAACATTAGCTGTAGCATGGTGGAAAAGTAGGAACATCAGATAAAGAGCTGAATAATTCCATCCTGTGGCCATAGTTGTTTTTTATCACAAGTTTTTACCCTTACTATCAAAATGAGTAGCATGTTTTAAAAGGGCAAACTGTGGAATTATTTTCAGGTATCTTATCAAAGCATAACTAAAAAGTCACAATTCTGACAGTCTAATGACAGTAATTTAGTCTTACTTAAATTAAATGATTTTAAGGCCAGTGGAGTTTGTTCCTTCCCTTCTTCTCTGATACTCCTCCATCTAAGGCTAAGGTACAAAGTGCATTTTCCGTCTGAAATTTTAAGAGAGAGAAATCACACTTTCCCTACATCTTTACTAAACTATTTTTTAAAATAAAAAGGGGCAGGGAAAGAGGGGGTGATTGTGCGGTATTGAATACGTAATTTATCTACATCAATTCATACCAACTCCTATTACCAATTACTACAAGATGAAAGATATTCTGCTTGATTTTTCTTTGATTTAAAGAAAAATGTCTTTCATTTTTATATCACCTCCATTTCTGAATACAGCCTTCTTCTCCCCAATCACTAATAACAAATGAAAAATTGAAGGAAAAAATACCCTTCATCAAAACCAGCAAATATATCAACTAAATTTGACAGCAATTGCAATAGTCTACACTCGTATTCTCTCACCTTGGCCAAGAGGGAAAGGAGGCATATTTTCTCAATACATTTTAAGGATCAATCTTGGTCATAATATTTACAAGCATATAAAATCTTTTGAACATTACCATTTGCATTGACATAGGCTTTGTATAGGATATTCTCTAAGCTGTGATTAATTCACATTGTATCAGTTCACCTATCATCCTCTTATCTTCAGTCTTCTTAATACACATTGTTTCTTATAGAACAATACTATTCCATTATATTTCTTTCCTGTCACCTTTTCTTTGGCCATTGTTAACATATGGATATCAACATTTGTTTCTAGTTCATAGCCAATATAAAAAGTGCTACTATTAATATTTTGGTTCAGATAGACAGCCAGATAGAGCACTGATCAATTCTTGCTATGTATTAGTCACTGGACTAAGCAGAGGGCAGACACACAGAAACACAATGAAGACAATTACTGCCTTCAGAAAGTTTACATTCTTCAAGTGGCATACCTGTCTGAGTTCTGCCAACTCTGTGATCCATGGTCAATCAACTGTCCTCTTCTGTAAAATGAAGGGTTAGACTAAATTAAGTCTCACATTTCTTCGCAGTTTTTAAAGCTCTATAATCCTATATTGCTTCTCCACAAAAAAAATGTCTTTCTAATTATTCAATTCATTAACATTTACCAACTACCTATTATTCTGTATTCTTTATTCTTCCCAATTTTTTGATCTGTATAATCCTATATTGCTTCTCTGCAAAATCTTTTTTTTTCTGATTATTCAATTCTTTAACATTTATTAAACAGCTATTATGTGCCAGGCACCATGCAGGCAAAACTGAAAGTGTCCCCACCCTCTAAAAATATGCTTTTTTTCTGGGAGGATAAAATATATACAGTGAAAAATAAATATAGATTATAAACAAAGCAAATGAAAAAAAAATCTTCCTTTTCAATTAGCTTTTTTTTCATAAAGATTTTTCTTTTCAAAATATATACATAGATAACTTTCAACATTCACCTTGCAAAATCTTGTGTTTCAACTTTTTTCCCTCTCTTCCACTTCCTTCCCTAGATGGCAAGAAATTCAATATTTTTTTAACATGTACAATTCTTCTATACAAATTTCCACAATTATCATGCACAAGAAAAATCACATCAACGAGGGAAAAAAGAGAAAGAAAATAAAATACAATCAGACAACAACAACAAAAAAAGCAAAAATACTATTTTGTGATCCACACTCAGTCCCCACAATCCTCTCTCTGAGTACAGATGGTTTTCTTCATCACAAGACCATTCGAAGTGGCTCGAATCACCTTGCTGTTGAAGAGCCACATTCATCAGGACTGATCATCGTATAATCTTGTTGTTGCTGTGTACAATGATCTCCTGATTGAACTCACAGCACTTAGCACCAGTTCATGTAAGTCTCTCCAGATCTCTCTGAAATCATCCTGCCAATCATTTCTTATAGAACAATAATATTTCATAACATCCATATACTGTAACTTATTCAGCCACTCCCCAACTGATGGGCATCCACTCAGTTTCCAGTTCTTTGCCACTACAAAAGAGCTGCAACAAACATTTTTGCACATGTGGGCACATTTCCCTTTTTATGATTTTTTTTGGGATACAGGCCCAGTAGAGATACTGCTGGATCAAAGGATATGCACAGTTTGGGCATAGTTCCATATCACTCTTCAGAATGAGTGGATCAGTTTACAATTCCACCAACAATATATTAGTTTCTTAGTTTTCCCACATCCCCTCCAACATTCATCATTATCTTTTCCTGTCATCTTAGTCAATCTGAGAAGTGTAGAGTAGCACCTCAGAGTTGTCTTAATGTGCATTTATTTTTCTGATCAATAGTGATTTAGAACATTTTTATATGACTAGAAATGTTTTTAATTTTTTTCACCTGAAAAGTGTACCAATCACCATGATCTAGAAAATTTTAACCTCCCCAAAGTATCCCAGGGTCCCAATTCCCTGATTGGGTCTTGCTTTATCTAGTCTTAGCTCCAGGTCTTCTCTGCCATCAGCTGTTATTTTAGGGAGTATGTACCTTTTACCTGTCTTCATTCTGAAAATATAATTATATCAACTTTGTTACTGATTCTGATAAGACCCTCAATATAAAATCTTAGGGCTCAGCTCATCACTCTACTAATTTTCCGAACCACAATGTTCTTTCCTGGCAATCATTCCCTTAAGTATGCTGTTTCAACCCCCTACCCCCAATTGAAATATAATCTTCTTGAAGGCAAGGATTGTTTGTAATTTGACATTTGCCTCCCCAATGTTTTATATGATATCTGGTACATAGTAAGGACTTAATAAAGACTCTCATGTATTTCTAGTTGAAAGGATTAATACATAAGGATGAGGGAAGGTATCATATAGAAGGGGAAATATTAAAAGAAATCAACAATTTCAAGAGAGATAAGAGGATAGAGTATCCAAGGAGACTCATTGACAGTTTAATCACAGACAAATGTGAAGAACATGGAACACTATCCATTCCTTTTGGGTAAGAGAAACCAAAGATAAGCCAATTTGGTAAAAGAGCAAAAATGGTCTATCAGGTGAAAAAAAAGACTGGTAAGGTAGTTTAAAGACAGATTGTGAAGAATTCTAAATGAAGAAAAGGAAAGTTTATATTTTTGTCCTATTCCACTAATTCAACTTAAATAGTCATGATATTTCCCAAAGTGAATTAGATTTGCTAACGGTTAGACCACCCGGTTTTGACTCCTAGCTCTTACTATCTAGTTGACCTCAAACAAGCCACTTGAGCATCTCTAGTCTCAGTTATCTCATCTGCAATATGATGCCATTGGAATAGATGAATTACAAGGTCCCTTCTAGCCCTCAAATGATGATTTTATGATGCAACATTTTAAATTCTAGCCCTTTTAGCCCATGATACATGAGTTGTTTCCTGTTTGTTAATTTTTGGTTTTCAATCTCATTATATTGTAAGTTCCTTAGAGGAAGGACACTAGACATATGATATATTAGCACAATCCTTAAAAAGCAAAAGATTTTCAGAGCAAAAGAAACCTTAGAGACAATTGAACCCAATTCTTTGTTGACACAAAAACAAAACCATAATGACTTCTTTAGTCTGTGATGGGTAAAGTAGTTTCAAAGGGATTCTGTATTGATTCAATATATCAGTGATATTTCACCACCCTGAAATGTGACAATTTTCAGGTTTTAAGTAAAAATGCAGGTGCAGAATTATTTCTATGAGGAAATCTTCCTAGCTATCCCCATCAAGACTAATAAGGTCACCAGCTGCATGCTCAAGGAGAAGACAATATATCAAGAGTTGAAAGTGTAAAAACCTATCCTCAAATAGATTGAAATATCAAAGCAATATAGCAGATAAATTCCAATTATATAGGACTGCCTGTCAAGACAAACCACTGCTCAGAGGAGCCTCAGCAGGGGATAGCTGATGCTTTCCAGCAACTCAGTGTGGGCTTCTGCTAATCAAGAATTTGTTCCAGCATGCAGAAACCCTGTGTGAAGCCACAGGCATGAAGAGGAAGAACTTTGGTGTCATGGTATGGAAATAGGAGAAAAGGCAGGAGTAATCACCATTGGATTTCATCAGGAGCAACGGCTAGCTCACCCTATTAAAATATCTTTTTTTTATTCATAAATAGACATGTACACATATTCATCAAACAACTTGCACTTTTATTGGGATGACAACAAGTATTTCTATAATATGCACAAATTAAATATTAAAAAAAAGGTGGAAAAGTCACAGGAATTGAGCAGAGCAGAAAATTCTTGTAAGGAAGAGGTGTTTGAGAAGATATTGGAAGAAACTAGGGATTGGACGATGTTGAGATAGGAGGAAGACGATTTCAGGCAAACATACAGCCAGAAGATAGCAGAAAGCATTGAGGAGAAGCAAGAAGGGAAGTTTGCATACTCATATATTTTATATCTAGACCAATACTTATTAGGCTACAAGCTAGTTGAGGGCAGGAGATAGCTTCTTAAGTAGAGGTAGAGGTGATGTTGCATGGTAAAAGGCTCTCTAGTTCTAGAGTTGGCAGAATCTGCTTCTGAAACTTGGCTCTGTCCCTTAATCTCAGTTTCAGTTTCTTCATAGATTAGATGATCCCCTAAGTTTTATTTTAGCTTTAAGATCGTATAGTTGTGTTAATATGACAAGGGAAGGAAAGTCTCTCTAATAACTTTTATTTTAGAAGTAATTGGGGTTAGGTGACTTGCTTAAGGTCAAACAACTGATAAGTGTTAAGTGGTTGAGGCCACATTTGAACTCGGTTCCTCCTGACTCCAGGGCTGATGCTCTGATCCATTGTGCCATCTAAGCTGCCTCTGAAAAGGATATTTCTAATAAACAATATCAGATTTAAAATCTTATATCTGCCATTTATAAACTGTGTGACCAAGGATTAATCACATAAGCTTCTTGAACTACAGTTTCCTTATCTCTAAAATAGTCAGTCAGTATTGATTAAGTACCTACTATGTGCCAGACACTGTGTTAAGGGTTGAGCAATTCAAGAAAGGCAAAATAGCCTCTGGTCTCAAAGAGCTCAGATGGGAGAGAAAACATGCAAATAAGCTACATACAGAATAAATTGGGAATCATTTTGGAGGGAAGACATCATAATTAAGGAGAACTTGGTAAGGCTTCTTGCAAAGGCGTTGTGAAGTTCACATATGTATACATTTATGTATGTGTTTATATATGCACATATATTTGTATATGTTTATGTATGTGTTTATATATGCACATATATTTGTATGTGTTTATATATGCACATGTATTTGCATATGCTTATATATGTATATATACATACACACAGATATTGAGAACATAGGTCTTTGAGCATTATATAAATGTCAACTATAATTATCTAAATTTCCATTTCTCTATTGCTTACATGTTCTCAGCAGACACAATAATGAACCCTTTTTTTTTTCTAAATTAAGAATGTTAATTGCTGAAGATAGGTAAAGACAGATGAAAATGATGTCAAGGGATTTTAAGATGAAAGAAAAAACAGGACAAAGGAGGGAATTCATTCCAAATGGCCTCCAACTTCTCAGTAAAGTCCTCTTCTGAGAGAGAAGTAGGTGATGTGGGAGACTTGAGGAGAAAAGAAAAGGTAGGAAATGGACAACATATGTGACAGAATGGAAGAAGAAGATGACAGAGTTTAGTCTTGCTAAAGAGAGGACACCACTGAAGTGAGAGTATACAAATTTGTAGTACGCCCAGTCTGGAGAGGAGTGAATTTCTGTACTAAAATGCACTCACTTCCATGGGGAGTAATTGGGAGGTCCACTGTTTATACCAAGCCAACTGCTATGTATCAATAAAGATAAAAGGAGAGGTGTGTCCAGCAATAAACTCTCGAATGACAAATGTCCTATAGAAATTAATGATTGTTGTCACAGATTTGTAAGAGATAGAGTTGGAAGAAATAAAACTTGTCCAATCCCTCCAATTTCCTTAAGAGGAAACTTAAGTAAAACCATAAATCAGACCCAGAGCCAGAAAGTACTTTAGAGACCATCCAGTGATTATTTTCTTCATTTTCCCAATGGGGAAACTGAGAGGCAAAGTAACTCAGCCAGGATCACCCAGGTAATTAAGGGTCAGAGCTCTGATTCAAACTTGGGTCTCCTCTGGGCCTTTTCTCTGTTTGTATCTTCCATTGGGCACAGTTCCTAGCAAATGCTTAACAAATGTCAACAGATTGAATTGGCTGGTTAGATTTCACCTCCATCCTGTCTCCAACTCTAGTACTTATGGCACTCATTTGTCTCCGTACATGCATCAAAAAGTCTTGGTTTATCATTATGAAGGACTCTAGTTCAGATTCTTCCCCTTACAGATAAGGAAAGTTAGATCCAAGGAAATTAAGACTCACAACTTACACAACAATAATGTGTGTAAAGTTGTATTTTAATCCAGATCATCTTGATTCCAAATCTACTCTTCTATTTCCTATATTATTTCTGCCTCTCTGTAACTTTTATTTCTTTCAAATTTCTTTCAAAAAAAAATTGCATGTAGGCCTTAGTATCCTCAGGAGTGGCTAAATAAATGCCCAGAATCAATAGTTAGCATACATCAGGGGCAGCATTGGAACTCAGATCTTTGGCTCCCGGTTCAATATTTTTTCCCATTTCTCTCTAACTGCCTTACTTTTATAGTTAGCTGTCCATCCATACCTTTCTCCTTGTAGTCACTGCTTATCACCTAGAACTAGATCAATTACTCTTAATGACTTGATCACCTTCTGTGTGAAGAGTTTTGAAGCCGGCTCTCTTCTCAGGTGATTTTTCTGGAGGGGGGGGGGGGGGCCTGTCAACTCTATGACCTGCTTTGGTATCTTCTAAGTCCTGGACCTCCTGCTAGCTCTTCCTGAAGTGAAGCCAAAGTCAGTGTGTCTCTCCTGGCTGCTCTCTTCATGTCTATATTGGCCCCTATCTCTGACTCCCACTGCTTGGGTCATTACAATATGCCATCTCTTCTGGTCTCTTGGAACTCAGAAAATGTAGGCCTGGCCCTAAACGTTTTCGTTTTTGCTTTAAGGGAAGAAGACAGTCTTTTTTCCTCCTGAATATCAGAATACTGTGTGAACCTCAAAAGGTCAAAGGATCACACCATCATAGTTAGAACTGGAAGAGACCTCAAAGGCCGTTGAGTCCAGTTGCCTGCCTTTAGAGCAGAGCAGAGAAGGGAAGATGGTGGCCCAGGGAAGTTATATCTTTGACATATGGTATTAGACTCCATTTCTTCTCCTTCCAAAGGCAGAGTTCTTTGTACTGTACCATGTAACAGTGCTGGATGTAGAATCAAAAAACCTAGGTCTGAATCCCAACTCTATCTCTTGCTTAATATATAAGCATATATTTATATATTTGTGCTTTATGTATATGTATATGCATGTATGTCCATGTATACATGGATGCATATAAAGATCTAATATTTCAAATATGCATATACAATGCATATTTAAATATGTGTGTATGTATACAATCCTCTCCTTTCCTCCCTATAAGCATTTTATGCTATTACAAGTCTTCTAAATTTAGAAGAACAAATTCCAAAGGCTTCAATGAAATATTGAGTTGAAGTCCCCAGACTAAAATTCTATTAGAACAGTCACTGAGGATGTTTATTTGCATAGTTAAATATACTTAGTGACTGCCCTTATAGAACTTTAGCTTTATATGTATACTTGTGTGTGTATGTGTGTGTGTGCGTGTATACACACACACACATACACACATTCAGCTATGTATCTGCATATCTATGTATATAGATTCATACATATATATAGAAGGATATGTGTATGTAGATGTGGGTAGCTACTTTAGATAGAGGATTAAAGATATATTTATCACCTTAAGGTTGATTTTTTTAAAAAGACTATATTATTGTCATTAAAAAGTAATAGTAGTTGTAGTAATAAATGGTAGTGAAAGACAGGAGGAGGAGTCATAGTAGTCATAGTAATCATAGTAGAAGTAGCAGCAGTAGCAGTAAGTAGCAGTAGAAGTAGTAGTAGTAGTAGTAGTAGTAGTAGTAGTAGTAGTAATAAAAGTAATGGAGGAGTTATCATAGTAGTTATAGTAATCATAATAGTAGTAATAGGAGCAGTAGAGGTGGTAGCAGAAGAGAAAGAGGAGCCATAATAATCATAGTAGTAATAGTGTAGGAAGAGGAAGTCATGATAGTCATAATAATCATAGTAGGAGTAATATAGGAGGAGGAGTAATAGAAAGAGGAGGAGGAGCCATAGTAGTCATAATAATCATAGTAGGAGTAGGAGGAAGAGAGGAGGAAGAGTTGGAGTCATGGTAACCATAGGATTAAGAGTAAGGAGGGAGAGAGGAGCAAGAGTTGGAGAAATAGTAATCATTATAAGAGTAGAAGAGGAGAAAGAATCATAGTATTCATAGTAATCATAGTGGTAATAGTAGAGAAGGAGGAAGAGTCAAAGTAGTCATAGTAATCATTGTAGGAGAAGTAGTAGAGGAGGAAGAATCATAGTAATCAGAGTAATCTTTGTAGTAGTAGTAATAGTACTAGTAGTAATAATAGTAGTAATTGTGGTGGTGGTGGAAGAAAGGAAGAGTCATAATAGTCATAGTAATCACAGTAGGAATAGGAGTCATGGTAGTCTATTGTAATCGCGGTGATAGTAGTAAGAATGGGGACTGGCTCTGTGGTTTTATGGCCATAGAAAACTGCTAGGTGAAGCACTTTCTTTACCTATGTAGAGCCATAGCATCTCTTCAATTAAGCCTTGGCAGTCTGCCTACAACACCAAGAGTTTAAGTGACTTGCTGGGAATCACATGTATATATTAGAGGCCAAGAATTGAACCCAGGTTTTCTTCTTTTTAAAGCCAGCTCTCTATCAACTATCATTTCTACTAATACTATTTCCTACTTTTCCTATTACTAATAGAGCTCTTTAAAGTTTTCAGAGAACATTAGGTATGATACTCGTGCCTTGTGAAAACTTTGTGAGGTAGCTGTCATTATTATCCCCATATTAGAGCTGAAGAATTGAAGATGACATAGGTTAAATAACTGACCTAGCATCACACAACTATTAAATATCTGCAGTTGGATTTTAAACTTTCCTGACTCCAAACCCAACACCAAAGCAGCTGGGTTGATCAGTGGATAGAATGCTGTGTGAGTTGGAACAAGTAATTGGACCTCCGTGCCTCAGTTTTCCCATCTGTATCAGAATTGTAGTGAGGATAAAATAAGAATGATGGTAAAGAGCTTGGAAAAGCTTAAAGTCCCTAATCCTAGCTATGAGAAAACACTGAGCTACCTGACTGTCTCACATCTCTCCATGTGCTTTTCCAAAGACCAATAGCTTCCCCCAGATGTAGATTAGATCAAACATTTGCTCATCTCTCCTAGTGTTGCCCCCACCCTGGGCATGTTTTCTGTCTCCTCACCAGTGTTGGAGGAATCCTACCCCAAGACTGCACTGCGTGGATTCCATTACGTGCTGTCCTATGTACAGCGGTGAATTCTTGTGAGGGCCCTGTGCCTCTAACAGTCGTGTCTTTCTGATGGAAGTGTCAGGCCTGAGATGCCAATTAGCGCCAAAAGAAAATTCCTCAGAAACAATGTGACCTAACCCTAAAATCTAGCAACCAGAAAAGGACAGAGAAAGAGACAAATGAGCACTTCGTAGAGATTGGTGCTCATAAAGCCTGACATTTTTGATCGGTATTATAGAACAATCTCACACTTTATTCTTTATGGTCAGCATCATTATATTTTTAGCTTGTTTTCTGGGGATGCTATCATGTATTTCATGGACACCTAATGACTTACAAGCACAATGCCTGACTGGTGAACTCTGGGTACTCAACAAGTCCCATGTGAATCTGGGAGTTTACAGAGTCTGGAATTATAGGAAGTATATGGGAGAGAGGAAGGGAAACAATGATGAAAAAAAAGAAACCCTGGAAAATTACTCTCAACATTTGGCACAAAACATCCAAAAACCATATTATACTTCTGTAGTACAGCACTGAAAATAACCCTGAAGGAATTATAAAGAACAAGCGTGGCCCCCAAAAATAGACATGAAAGGACCCTTTTCCTTACTCACATACAGAGGTAAGAAATTAATAGATATGAAATATTGTGTATACTGTCAGATTTTTTTTTCTTTTAAAAATTTTAATGTGGAATTGGAAAAAGGGTTGGGACACAGGGAAATTTATAACATATAAAAGCAAAAGATTGTTAAAAACTTTTAAAGATGACAATAGTCTGCAGGAGGAATTCTGGGGGTAGAGTCAAGATGGCTGTGTAAAGTCAGGAAGCTGCTCCAGCTCTTCCAGTTTTCCTTGAAAACCACATGAAACCAAGCCTCTGGACAGAGTCTGATGGCATGAGATCATCCACCAGCTCAAGATAGAGGGCAAAAACTTCAGGAAAAGGCAGTCTCCATGAGATGAAAAGGGTGTTCAGCCTAGATCGGATAGACTGTGGGAAATGCTGTGAGAGAGTCTCAATCACAACAAATCAGCAATTAAGACCCTCAGTCCTGGCTCATTAGAGGAACAAATCAGTGGGGCAGCTTCCTGTCCCAGCTCAGAAGGCAAATTCTGGGAAAACAGGCTGTTTCTTCAACAGAGCAGCCAAAACTACCCCTGCAAACACAAGGGTTCCTGACCTCCAACAGTCTGAGGGACAGTGAATTGGCCCCCTATTTAAAAAGTTTGAGGACCACTGGAAACTTTAGAGAAATGCAAATTAAAACAACTTTGAAATACCACCTCACACTTCTCAGATTGGCTAAGATTACAGGAAAAGATAATGATAAATGTTGGAGGGGATATGAGACTACTGGGACACTATGCATTGTTCCTGGAGTTGTGAAATGATCCAACAATTCTGGAGAGTATTCTGGAACATGACCAAAGGACTTTAAACTGTGCACACCCTTTGATTAAACTGTGCCATTACTGGGACTGTATCCCAAGGAAATCATAAAGGAGGGTAAAGGCAAAAATGTTGTAGCATTTCTTTTTGTGATAGCAAAGAAATGGAAAATGAGTGGATGTCCATCAATTGAGAAATAGTTGAACAAGTTTTGGTATTTGAAGATAATGCAATATTATTGTTCTATAAAAAATGATGAACAAGCTGATTATAGAAAGGCCTGGAAAGATTTACATGAACGGATGCTGATGGAAACAAGCAGAACAGGAAGGCATTGTATACAATAAGTGAGAATGTGTGATGATTAACTACAAAAAGCTTGGTGGTTCAATGATCCGAAGCAATCCTAATAGACTTTGGATAGAAAATGTCTTCTGTATGCAGAAAAAAGATCTGTAGAGACTGAATGTAAATCAACACATGCTATGTTTACTTCTTTTTTTCTATTTTTTTAATCTCTCCCATGGTTTTTCCCTTTTGCTCTGATTTTTCTCCCCCAACTTGATTCATAAAACATTGTGTATTAAAAATAAAACTTACTACAACAACAAAAAAGAAAATAATCTGCAGGTCAGGGAAGTGCATGAAGAAACTTCATAAAATCTGTTACAATATCTATATCAATTAGAATCAATAATGAATTCATTTAAATTTTGAAAGGTGAATGGTGAAAAGAACTTCCTCGATATTAGAGATATCCTGTCATTTGTCATGTTAAATATTTCTCTGGGACCTTCCAACCATTATAAAGCCAGACTGAGTCAGAGATAGCATTTGAATCTAGGTCTCCCAAGTTTCTATCCACTATCACAAGTTGACTCTCAATTGTATACAAAATTGCAGATTGTCTTGGAATCAAAATCCTGCCTCTCACACATATCTGTGTGCTTGGGGGAGACAGTGGGGATGATCAATGCCTTTTGCCTCTAAGATTCAAAATTACAAATGAATTATTGATACAGAAGAGAGTTTCCAAAATGGGATAGAATCATGGGCCTGGACCAAAAAAAATGAATTAAATAAACTGAAGGTAATTCAGAAGGGAGTATTGGCATTAGAGCAATGTTGCTACTAAGGTGTTAAATTAAGATGTATTTAATGGCAGGTTGGCACATGTACAGACATCATTAACTTGTTAAGATGATATCTCCCCATGAAGGATGCTGGGAAATACTCCTAGGATAACTGTAATGTCTAGATGTATGGACAGTTCCTAATAAATATTTGTGAGTGTCTACCACTATTAAAGTTATTTTCCAAGGAAAACCAAAGCAAAGAACATAACAGATCAAATTTTAAAAGTACATAAAACACTTTAGCACAATTAAGTGAATTATAAATCTAAGTTCTCATTACTGCCACTGGAGGAGATTTCTGCATGTGCATAGTGATGGATAAATGAAGCATTCATAAAATGCAAAGCACTGCTGATACATATCCAAAAATGGAATAACCCCCATCATGAAGGAGCTCACATTTTAGTAGTGACAAAATGGATGAAAGGTTTCAGCTCTAGGTCAAATGGAATAATCCCATTGTCCTTAGTGGGTAGTAGTAAAGCAGGAGGTGATATCTTTATAGAAAATCATTTCCACCACTAAAATGATACCAATTTTAGATGTAGAATCTTGAATAAAGGACAAGACTTAGTGGCAAGAACTTTTATTTCTGGGCTTTCTTTAGTGTGGCTGGAGACCCTGTAGTTTCTAGGAAGCATCTCCCCAGATAATGATTCTCAAGCTAAGGACAGTGTGTTGGGAGTATTGCTATTTTCAAGGTCCTTGGATTCAATGGCCTGGGCTATTTTCTGTAAGGTCTGAGAGCAGATGGTAGTCAAGGTAGACATAGTGATTGAATTTGCCTGCCACGTGTTATTTCCAAGTATCTTCCTCAGGGTATCTGATGCTTTAAGTAGGCTGATTGTCTACACTGTGATTGGTGATTGATTGGCAGCTAGTGGAATGGTCAGATCCTTCTTCATAAGAGCTATCATCTATCATCAGGTCAATGAATGTGAGAGCTGGGTTGGGAGGACTGGTGGTCTGAAGGTGTTACTTCAAGATCTTGTGTCTATCTATTGATTAATTGATGATAGCTCTTATGAAGAAGGATCTGACCACTGCCAATCAATCACCCATCACAGTGTAGACAACAGTTTCTTCAGGTGGTGTTCGGGAAGGTGAGACCCTTCTTCCCAATGACTACTCCCCTCAATGATGGGTCAAGGCTGGCAGCATGGCCAGTGGCCTGGGGGAGGCCCTATTATTCCCAAGGCTTTTGGGTTCACATCTTTGGCTGTCTCTGTGATAACTTGAATATATATATATATATATATATATATATATATATATATATATATATATATATATTCCACAATTCCAATATATACATATATATGTCAGTCAAGATGGTGGTGGGATACATGAATGGTACCTGTCTCCTGAGGACCAGCATGACCAAGGTGGGAGACATTCATTCAAGAATGAGAATAATCCTGGATAATGATAGACTAATTAGCCATTGAGCTTCTCAAAGACTATCGAATAAGGCATAGAAAGTTGTAGGCTGAATTGGGGGGGGGGTATCTTGGTTCTTGGTTCTTGGAAGAACCACAGATGCTTAGAGTACTGAAGCTAGTTAATATTAGTATAATCTTACTATAAATCCCAAAAATATACTAACAACATTTTACCATATAGTATACTATGTTCAAACAGCATTAACAATATTGCTAGGCAATACATTATATTAGGATAGCAACTGCTACATACTAAGAGTAAATTGTTTCTAAGATAATATTTGTAAAGTGCTTAGCACAATTCCTAGAACATGATACTCATAAACTAATCAATTCTTTTCTTTTCCTTCCTTCCTTCCTTCCTTCCTTCCTTTCTTCCTTCCTTCCTTCCTTCCTTCCTTCCTTCCTTCCTTCCTTCATCCCTCCCTCCCTCCCTTCCTTCCTTTTCTTTCTTTTCTTCCTTCCCTCCCTCCCTCCTTCCTTCCTTCCTTCCTTTCTTCCTTCCTTCCTTCCTTCCTTCCTTCCTTCCTTCCTTCCTTCCTTCCTTCCTTCCTTCCTTCCTTCCTTCCAAGTTTTCTTTCTTTTCTTTTCTTCCCTTCCTTCTTTTTCCCTTCTATCTTATTTTCTTTTCTTTCCTTCCTTCCTTTTTTCATTCTTTCCTTTATTCCTCCCTCCCTTTCCTACATGTGCACACATAGCTGTATTTCTGTATATGCTATATATATACCTATCTAAATATATGCATATGTGTGTATGTATGTCACCCTTAGCTATCTATTAGTTCCTTATTGACAGAGACTTTTTTGGGGAATGAGGGAGGGCTTTGTATCCCCAGCACATAGGACAGTATTTGAAACAGTAGAGATTTAATAAAATTTTGTTAATAGTGATAATAGCAATAGATAATGGTTATATATCCCTTTGAAGATTTTCAAAATTCCATATAAAAGTATGCCATTTGAGCCTTATGAAAACTTCTTAAAGTACATGTTATTATTACTCCCATTTTACAGATGGGGAAATTAAGTCTGGGAGGGATTAAATTAGTTGCCCAGAGTCACATATTGAGCAAGCAGCTAAGGCAAATCTTCTTCACTTTAAGTTCAGCATTCTTAACAAGCCTTCCACCCAGCTGCCTAGATGTATCTTGATAGATTATAAATTGTTAGTATTGGAATTAAGGTCAGGAGGATATAAATGGAAATTCTGTCTCATGTAGGTGCTAACAGGATGACCATGATTAGTTCAGTGACTTAGAGACATGATTAGAAGAATACAATCACTTAACCTTTCAGTCTTCATTTTCTCACTCCTAAAATGGGCATAATAATAGCAACTATCTTCTAGGGCTTTTTTAAGGCTCAAAAAAGACCATATGTGTGTTTGTCTCTATATGTATATATGTATGTGTATGTACACACACAGTATAGATGTTGTCACCTATATACACACATATGTATACATACATGCATGCATGTTTGTGTACATCTGCTTTTTAAGATGGCCAGGTATCATACTAAATACTGGAATAGCTGAGTTCACACATCTTTCCTAGATAATACCTGTGTGAGTGCCTGTCACAATCTCAGTTTCCTCAACTAAATATGGGGATGATAATAGCCTCTATCTCTTTAGATTGTTGTGAGAACTAAATGAGATAACAAATGTAAAGTGCTTCATTGACTTTAAAGCAGTATACAGATGCTAGTTGTTACTGTTGTTATTACAAAGACCTTGGTTTATTGATACTCATGGGGAGAAACTCCATGACATCCAGGTGAGAAATGCAGAACCTGATCATGTGAGCATTCATTTTAGGGGACAAAGAGTGACATCGTCCTCCTGGAGAAGAGTCCCCCATACCATCTTGGTGTGATACTGACAGAGATTTCAGAACAGTGTAAAGCGCTATGTTCAGGCCAATGAGTGGAAAGAAAGACAAACATGGAAGAAATGATCTAGACTTCCTAATTTTATGAATTATCTGCTTTTTCCCAGACCGGAATTGTGTATAAACTTGCTGGCCTTTAAGTCAAGAAATCAAAGGTTCAAGTCTCAGATAAGATAATCTTTCAGCCTTTAGATAAGGCTGGTGTGACCCTGGGCAAGGCCAATTGTCCTGGATAGTTCTCTACACTGGAGACAAAGTATGACTGTCTTTGAAAAAGGACATTTGCTCACATGAATGCTCCCTAAGTCATTGATATCATGGATCCAGAATCCAGATTGTTGCTTAAATCCTAAACCTACTTATTTCCATATTGCTGAATGATTACACATGATGTCAGAAAATCTAATGAATTATAAAATTATGCAAACTTCAAAATTACTTTTAATTTTGTTGCTCTAAACTAAAGCTACACTGTCTCATCCTAGTTACTTATAATATCAAGGAAATTCATAGTCCTCTTCAGGATAGCCCATACTAGATAAAGAGGTAGATATAAAAAAAAATTGTCAGGAAAACCCAAATCAGAGACTTTCAGCCTCATTCTTCTAGACTCATACAGAGAAGCTTTCAGTTCAATGACATGATGAAAAGCCTAACTATGAATGGCCCTTTCCTTATGATGTCTCAGTGATTATTATTATTATATTCGCTATGGGTGCCAAGTTCAGTGTGAGTTTATTGTATGATACTAAGTGATGGAGCAGAGCAGTTAGTCAGTCATAAACATTTATTATCTAGATAGAGACTGGAAGGTATAGTATTAAATTGCTCCTAAAATCTTCCTTTAACTATAAAGTGGCCTACCAGCTAATTCCACTGTCCATCTACACTTCTGTTTGGTTTAAACTATACAGAAAAAAAAATGTCTTTCTATCAGGTACCCCCAGCTCCCCACCTCTTTTTAACTTTTTTTGGGGTACTTCTTTCCCCTTTAAATTATAAACTACTTCAGGTAAGAACCATTTTTTTATTATTTGTATCTGAGTCAATTAGTATGATGCCTGGTACATAGTAGGAACAATAAATATTTTGAATTGTAAGCACCTATTATATGCTAGACACTATACTAAGTGATGACCAATGTACAATCTAGAAACCCATTTTACTGTCAGAAATGCTTTGTGACTGCTCTGAGAACCAGGCCATTGACCTCGACTTAAGGATCTGTACTCCATAGCCCCAAATTCTAAGAATCAAACCTTTGAATCAGCTTTTTTCTAAGAAGTAACTCTTTGCTATTAAAAATGAAACTCTCTCTAACCTTTAACTGACAACAGTAATACAATAAGGCATTTCCCTCGTTGCTCTCAAATTCATGTTATTTGCAGAACACTTTATGCTCATTGTTTAACTTCACATAAATCTCTGATTAAAATTCTACAAGTTTTACAGCAATATCATCAATGTATGAGAAGCCCCAAATTGCTTTATCTATGTTCTTCCAGGTGGAAAAAAGTACACTTTGAACACTTAATTATGTCTTTACATATAATTTTCCAATGTCACTGATGAAAGGTTGATGCATTCATGGTGGCCCACAGAAAACTTGATCTCCAATGTCAAAGAAAGGTGAATGAGAAGTATGTAAATAAAAGTGCGGAGGTTTCTAATTAAAATAGAATTAAATACCTGAAGCTTGAAACCAAGCTTTTTTAATTGGTTTGTGGTACTAATCCCAAAAGGGTAAAGTCTGATGAATTAGGTTATAGTTTTACCAAGCCAAATGGTTTCCCTTGAGACACATTCTTACAAGTGTCTAAATGAGAAAAAGGAAGAAGGACATTTTCAATATAGTTAATGGCGGGTAGAATTAGAAGAATACTTATAAGAGAACATTGTGGGCACGTCTCCAGAGAATGATAGGTGCAATTAAACCACTTGCATTGCTGAGGTTTTGGGGGGAAGGGAAGAAAATTTCCTAAAGGAGCAAATTTAGTCACTTCCTAAAATCTGGAGTAAAATTATAGGTGTAAATATTAATAATGGTCAACCTAAAATTTAGTGATTTGTATTATAAAAGCCACCTTATGTTTGATTCCAGGAAAATAAAACTTTCAAATATTCATAACTATTCCACAGTAGGATGGACTAACTCTAGAGATACTGGTTCCTCTTTCTTGGATGTCTTTAATTAGAAGCTGAATGAACACTTTTTGGGAATGTGATGGTGAGGATATTTTATGTGGATGAATTTCATTTAGATGGTCATTGAGGTCCTTTCCACTCTTTAAATATTATTATTCTATCACTAGTCTAGCTATCTTTGATATTCAAAATATTCCATTATGCATCTGTGACCTCATTGACATAGTTATTTTCACCAGTGATGAAGACTATTATCCATTCATGCTTTCCAATGTGTGGCTCTTCATGATTACCTATAAACACTAAAAAGGGTTAATTCCATGTGTACGATGCCATTCTCACGTCCCTTTCCATTGTATAGATATTGATGGACTTGTGCACTATTCATTGGTTATCCCTTTTTTCCCCCCAGTCAGTCTGTCCATCTGTCTGTCTGTCTCTATCTCTTGCTGTGTGTTTCTGTCATATTTTTCTGATGGCTTTCTTTTACAACTGGCTCTATGCATTTTCCTATTTGGCATGTGTTGTAAACTACTCATGCCCACCCTGTGCTTCTCCATTATTCTTGAAGTTATTTCAGTTAGCCAATAAACATTTATTAAGTACCTATTATGTGCCAGGCACTGTGCTAAGTACTGATCTTTTATATTTCTTGTTCAGAGATTATACTAGATTCCAGCTGCGTTCACAAGATGTCAAGTAAAAGTGTGTAGGTCTTTTTAAAAATGAGTCTTTGTCAGATAGCAACTTATGTCTTTAAAAGCATTGTGATTTCCAAAAGGCAATTTAGCCCATTCTTTAACAGCTAGTTAACTCTGGGACCATCTGCCATGTCTTCCTGAGAGAGATTTTCCCTAGAGGTTCTTGATACCCTTTTCAAAGAATCATTGTTCCAAGGCATATTACTATCAAGCAGCATAACAGAATCAGAGTTTTGGAAAGGGATGGATGGACCCTCAATGGCCACTAGTGAGGGCCACGTTCATCTGAACAAGAATTCTGTACCTCACATTTGGAACAAGCAGTAATTTATTCTTTAGGATTTTCACTACCTTCTGAGGAAGTCCGTTCTACTTTTGAATGCCTCTACTAGGATTAATATTGAATCGAAATCTGTCTGATAAAAATAGTTATACAGTAGAAATTTAGCACCAAAAATGTCTATCAAGGAAGAAACAAACAAAAAAAAATACGAAATGATTCCTGTAAAAATTGGATTTAAGTGGAAAAAAACAAAAAAACAAAAAAAAAGCCCACAAAGTCATCATTCTTTCTTCCAGAGTCACCAAAGTCCAGTGGAAAGATATGGCCTGGTATCCAATATTTGCCAATGTTTTCAATGTTTTGCCCAGCTCCTAGTGATGCCTTCATAGCTATCAGAACAAATTGCCCTCATCTGCCCATGCCAGGGGGCAATATCCCCATGAGGTGGGGAGATATGTCCTTAATTCACCAATGGGTTTATAACCCATCAGGTACCCTCAACAATTCTGCACAAGGAAAGCACTTGATATATACTACATTCTTTCTATAAAATTAATAATCATTTTAGAACATATTTCGTGTATGGCCCTATGATAAATATTTCTGAGGAAACAGAACACATATCCCCTTCATTCCATGATCACAGTTTCTAAAGTAGGCAGCCTTTCCCCTAATATTTCTAAAATTCTGTCTGTGTGCTTTAAATTTTTTTTTATGTTAAGTGATGTCTAACAAATGAAAGGTATAACTCCTAGAATAACAAAATAATAACAGCTAGCATTTACAGAGTCTTTGAGGTTTGCAAAATGCTTCATGTAGGTTATTTCAATTGATCCTCACAACAACCCCCAGGGTAAGTGCTATTATTATTCCAGTTTTACAGATAGGTGGTTGAGTGACTTTCCTAGTGTCAGCTGGCTAGTGGCTGAGGTCAGATTTGAACTCAAGAATTTAAGTCTAACTCCAGGTCCAGGGCACCTAGCTGCCCAACTTAGTCCAATTCTATAGTAACAAAACCTAGGAAAATATAGGTTTTCATGGATATGGACAAGTCACTTAATCTTTCATCCCTCAATCGGTAGAATTTTCATATACCGAGGATCTTTTTCTTTAATGAAGTCAGCACGACCTCTTTCCCTGTCCAAACAAGACAAATAAAGGATGTCAAGAAATAAAATTTTCAGTTAAAAAAAAAACCAAAAAAAACTACAAAAATACTGGCTTGGCAAATCTGGATCCTAAAGGTTAGTGAGCTGTATTGGACGAGAAAATATGCCAAATTGCAAGTTAGCAGAGCAGGTTTCTAGCCCCACCTCTCCAAGCAGCCTTCTGTCTGACTCTGGTCAAAATTTTTTCTTTCTAACCTCAGTTTCTTCATTTGTAATGAGGGCATTGGAAAGATAATTTCTAAGGTTCTTCCAACTGTGACATTCCTAATGTTGAAATATTCATGAGGCATCTTGTAAGCATTAGGCTTCTCTCAAAACATCATGATTCTCAGTCAACAGATCGGCTTCCAAATGTAAAAGGCCATAAATTGTAAATGGGGCGAGAAGAGTGTCTGCCTTCCGAAACATACCAATGCATCACAAAAAATTATAAGAAAAGATGGTCTCATCTGGCAATATTCTTTACCTAGAAGGGGATTAATTTCCATCAAAGTAATTTCTAAAAAATTGTAATCAAAGTTGGCTTCCACTATCTAACTAGAATTTTTGTGTTATATATTAAAAAATTTATGTTATATATGTATACATATATAAATGTTGTGTTATATATTAAAATATATATAAATACAAAAATATATCTTACCCCATCAAAGTAGATAATACAAATCACAAGTAGGAAAGGGGCTGGCTGGGAATTGAGAAGGAATATTAGGGAGCACAGATCTTGAATCAATCTAGACTTGACCACCATGGTCAGTTAGTCCTATTCTTTTATTTTATAAGTGAGAAAACTGGGACAGACTAGAGAAATTAAGTGTTATACATTGAAAAACATTGAAAAGCAGATTAAAGAATTAGGAAGAATTGAGTTCAAGTTCTCCATCAGTCATTTACTAGTTATGTAACTGTGGTGAGTGATTTAATCTCTCTGAGCCTCAGTTTCTGTATTTGTACAATTAGGGAGTTGGATTTGGTGATCTCAAAGGTTGCTTCCAGTTCCCACTCTATGATTTTGAGGTTTGTAGTAAGTGTAAGAGGCAAGACTTGAACTAGGGGTATTCCAGATCATTTCAGCTCTTGAGAGACAGTTGTTATATATTCAGTGTGGGCAGTTATACTTTAAAATTCAGCAAATGCAAAAACAGTCTGATTCATTGTTTGGTTCATGGGTTAGACTAAAAAAAATGATGGAACAAACACTAAGAAAATAAATTAAACATAGAAGTGTGTCATAAATAAAGTTCCCCCCCCCGAAAACCAGTTGTGTTTACGTTTATCAAAATATTATAAACTTGAAACCAGATCTTCTGACTCCAGATTGTTGTCTTTCCATCATACCATATAGGAAATTATGACCAGACAGTCAAAATAGTAAAGGAATTGCCCTAGAATCAAGAAACCTTGCACAGAAATCTCTTCAACTCATACAAATATATGGTCCAACATCACTGGGTGGTTCCATCAAGTTTACATTTCATGAGAAAAGATTGTGAAGAAGGTAGACGGAGGTGGTAATAATTTCCACAGAAATGAAGCCACAAAAAGTAGAAATAGTTGGTGGTTTGAATAATGTTCAAATAGAGTTTCATGATTTCACAGTGGGATAATTTCAGTAGAAGGTACACCTGTTCAGGTTAGGCTACCTTTTATATTTGTCTTTATAATCTCAATGTTAGGCATAATGGCAGATAATAGGCCCTTAAAAATGTTGGCTAAGTCAAAAGATTTATTACCAATGTTGTTGGGAAAGTCTGTCTGGGAAAACCTCCAGGGGATGTGTGATTCGTAGCTAGATTTCTGCCTTCCCCTCTTCCTCCAGCACTTCCATGGTTCATAGATTTTAAGCTGGAAAAGACCTCCGGGTCATCTAGTCAAATCGTCTCATTTTATAGATGAAGAAGTAAAGTACTAAAGAGATGAAATCAATTGTCCAAGGTCACAGAGGAAATGAGTAATGCAGCCAGAATGTGAACCCAGGCCATGGGCATGATACTAATAAATCTGCCGTTAAACTAAATTGAGCATTCCTAGGCCCAAGAGAACGGCTGATCATCACTAATTTCTTATTCCTCTCATTCCTTCCTTGATTTTCTCTTTTCAATTTTGTTTTCTAAGTGTTCAGTGTGTTTTAAACTTCCCTGGCTACGGAAGAATCCACTAGAAAGAATCTATCAGCTGACTTTAATGGCTTGGTTCTTGAGTCCTTCATAATGGCCACACTTTTCATTTTACTGCTATGGCCTTTTTTTAAAAAGAGGAAATTGGACAAAATTGTAAGGTTTAAATGCCACAAATAATTCCTGAATCCCATTTGACAAGGCTATCAACTATTCTGTAGCTTAGTTACTTCTCTTTCTCTTGCTCTCATCTGAAACCCAAGTAATTGTTCCTATTTTTGTGACCTTGTTTTCTTGGTTTTGACATAGGATGCTTACATAAGGACACTCACATGTACTTTCCCTTCTCCCTTAACCTTAGTCCCTGAGCACAGAGGTGCCCTTCAGGGTAAAAAAGTGACTAATCTGATCATATGATCAACTTGGATTTTAATAGTCAACCATTTGTTGAAAGAAAGGATGAACTAGAAGGAAGTTAGAGACAGCAAGGAAGGTACTATGATTGCCAAAATATTTGTAACAACACTTATAAAAGATCTCGGGGAAATAAAAGAGCAGGTATCCAGTTTCAAGAGAATATTCAAATAAATTGTGTTACATAAAAGGAATAGCTGTTACCCTGATATAACCATGACAAATACGAAGAATTCAGAGAAGGCTGGGAAGACATATAAAGTGATCCAGAATCAAGTAGGTCCAACCACAAGAATAATATAAGTAATTGCAAAAACATAAATGTAAAGAATAACTTTAACAAAAAGTATTAAACAACCTTCTGCTTAATGACCCCAGAGAAAAGATGAGAAAATGCAGTTCTATCCCATCCTGTAGATGTGGAGGATTATGAGTATGGAACATTATTGCATATACTTTCAGACTCAATTGGCATCCTACTTAATTTTGTTAAGCTTTTTAAAAAATTTCTCTTTATTATTATTATTATTATTATTATTATTATTATTATTTGTTATGAGGAATGGCTCACTGGGTAGGACAGGGAGAAATGATATATTCAGAAATATGTGTAAAATTTAAAAAAGAAATATCAGTATATTTTTATAAAAGGGTGGAGCTGGTATGTATTTTTGTTTTGTGTGAGTTTGACTTTTTGACAGATTTATAATAATGTCTAGCACACAGTCTGGTACTTAATTCATGCTTATTCCCTAATATTATCGATTGTATTTCATCCCAGTTTGTGGCTATTTAAAGACATCAATATCATGTTTTCCATTTAAAAAATGGGAAATTTGAAGATCATTTGCTTGGAAAAATGCATCTTGGGTATACAAGATTATACATATTGAGATTAGAACTTCTCTATTTTAACCCCGTTGGACTTGAAATTAGAAAGACTCAACAAGGCTACTCATCTATTCCCATTTCAAAGAAAATCTATTCCAATTCTAAAAAAAAAAAAAAAAAAAAAAAAAAAAAAAAAAAAAAAAAGATTATTGCAGCATTAGGGGAGAGAGGAGAGAGGAAGAAACTCAAGCATTGTGAAAAAGAGCAATGGGCCATTTAAAGAGAATTCCTAAGGCAGACATCTCTGAATAATACTAGCTGTGACAGGGAAGCTAGATGGCACAATAGATAGAGTGCTGGGTATGGAGCTAGGGAGACTTGAACTCAAATAGCCTCAGCCACTTACTAGTTGTGTGGCCCTGGACAAGTCACTTAAATATAAGCAACTTGAGGAAGCCAATTAAGCTATCTAAGTCACAGTTTCTTTATGTATAAAAGTGGGCAAAATATCAGTGACACTATTGATTTCATTGGATTAAACAACATAATAAGGCATAGGAAATCACTTTGTAAACTATAACAAGACTGGTAATTTAACAACTTAAAAAATTAGAAAGTAAATGTAACTGGGGGTTTAGTCTATTTCTGTTGATTTTGGACTCTTTATAACTCTATAATCATTCAATAAATATTTATTAACCATCTACTATGTGCTAGACACTGTACTACATGCTAAGGATAAAAGAAAAGGCAAAAGACAAAGCTTGTGATCTAATAGGGGAAAAAAAAAACAATTTGTATGAAGAAACTGGAAAAAGAGTAGGTGGAGAGGTGTCCAGCAAAGGCCATAGTGGAGTCCAACTTTAAGGAGTTCAGTTTTTGGGAAAGATAGAGATGTCTGGTTAAAGAGAGAGTTCTCTTTAAACAGCCTCTTGCTACTTCTCCTAATGCTTGAGTCTCTTTCTTTCTCCCATATCCCCTCATGCTCCAAGAATCTTTCTTTTCGAATTGGAATACATTTTCTTTAGAATAGGAATAGTTGAGTAGCCTAGTTGAGTCAAGTACACGTTTTTTATAAAATCTACCAAGTATATAATTTAAGAGAACTCTGGGTTAATACATAACAGACATTAATTGAATTCTGGAAGGTCTGAGTTCAAGTCTTATTTCTTGGGTGACAAATCTCAGTGTGCCAGGGACTTCTAAGAACATTATTTATTGATTATTTGTTGATCTGCCTTGGTGGGAGTTTCCATGCTGTGATTTCTCCTAAACATATAGAATAACAGGTCTTACTCTCTCCATCCTGCATTTCTCCTCTCAAATAATTATTTAAAGATATTTAATATTTTTGCTTGTTGAATTTATCTGTAGATATTTACAGCTAAACTAAAGGTAAAATGTCAGTATAGAATGATATTGTATATAACCAAGAATGTGTTGATGCACAGTTAAGATATCATTGAACACATTTGCCTACTGGATAAATATAACACTTTGAGCCATAGTGTTCTCATCTGTAAAATGAGGATACTGAAATAAATGATTTCTTAGGGCTCTTCCAATACTAAATCCTATGATCCTTTGAACATTAATGAATATGTTTCTGAATAGTCTTAACTGTAACAAGTGTTTTGTATCAAATCTTTCTGTATCTTTAAATAATCATGAATATCCACTTTATATTTAAATATGAAATTACCACTAGTGGCAATTTCTTTTGTTTCTAGTTTCTTGGCACTACTTTTTAAAATTTTATTTTTAGCTTTTTATTTTCAAAATAGATGCAAAGATAGTTTTCAACATTCACCCTTGCAAAATCTTATGTTATGAATTTTTTCTCACTCCCTTCCCCCATCCCCTCCATTAGATGGCAAGTTTATGTTTTGTTTATGTCACATGATAAATGGTCAAAGAATTTTGCAAAAAAGAATGGTTAGAAGGGACGTGAAAAGGACATGAGAGCCATCTTCAAATATTTAACAGATGGCATGAGGAAGAGGGGATAAATTAGGAGATAAAAATTGTATAGAAGCAAATGGAAAACCTGAACCATTAGAGCTCTCTGAATATGAAATGGGCTGCCTCAAGAGAACTGATGCACCCTTGACACCTCTTCTTTTACCATGAGGATTTGAGAGAGGTTTAGGTTGGCCTTCCTAGCAAGGGGAGTCTCTTCAGAATCACAAACTGTATGATTCTGGTCATTCTAACATCACTCACCCAAATCTATGTTTCTGCTTATCCATCTTGCCCTCAACTTACCCTTCCTAGTCCTATCCTCTGACAAGAGAGACTTTTTTTTTTGTTTTTCTTTGTGTCCCCAGCACATGGTAATTCTTTAAAACATGTTTGCTGACTGATTAGGTAGTCATTCTTCAAGGACTGACTGAAGTTCTTTCTCCTCTGAGAAATCAAGGGCAATTATTCTAGCCTACACTAATGATTTCCATCATGTCCTCTAATTATTTAGGTGCCCCAAGATGCTGGTAACACATTTGATTCCAGGGAAAAATTCACTAAATGATGGACTAATATATATGATGGAAGCAGCCTTTCTTTATTGTATCTGCTTATATTCAAGTAATACATGAAGTGATATGGATCATAAAAATCCATACTATTTCCAATAAATAATCCATTACTTCCTTCCTTTCTCTTTTCTTTCTTTTCTTCCTTCCTTCCTTTCTTTCTTCCTTCCTTTCCTTCTTTCCTTCCTTCCTTTCCTTCTTTCCTTCCTTCCTTTCCTTCTTTCCTTCCTTTCCTTCCTTCCTTCCTTCCTTCCTTCCTTCCTTCCTTCCTTCCTTCCTTCCTTCCTTCCTTCCTTCCTTCCTTCCTTCCTTCCTTCCTTCCTTCCTTCCTTCCTTCCTTCCTTCTTTCTTTCTTTCTTTCTTTCTTTCTTTCTTTCTTTCTTTCTTTTTCTTTCTTTGTTTCTTTGTTTCTTTGTTTCTTTCTTTCTTTCTTTCTTTTTCTTTCTTTCTTTCTTTGTTTCTTTCTTTCTTTCTTTCTTTGTTTCTTTCTTTCTTTTTCTTTCTTTCTTTCTTTGTTTCTTTCTTTCTTTGTTTCTTTCTTTCTTTTTCTTTCTTTCTTTCTTTGTTTCTTTCTTTCTTTCTTTCTTTCTTTCTTTGTTTCTTTCTTTCTTTCTTTCTTTCTTTCTTTCTTTCTTTCCTCCCTCCCTCCCTCCTTTCCTTCCTTCCTTCCTCCCTTCATCTCTTTTCCTTCCTCTATCTCACTGTCTCTGTGTCTCTATTTCTTTCTTTCTGTCTGTCTATCTCTTTGTCCTTCTCTTTCCCTTTCCTCTATGGTTACCCTCAAAGAAGTTATAGAAATAATAAACCTGAAGATAATTAGCTATAATACAGTGGCATAAGTAGTAGATTTAGAGTCAGTTAACATCTGCATTTGGACCTTGCCTCTGACATTAGCTAGTTCACCATGGACTTAATCTCTTTGGACCTCAGTTTCCTTTAAAAAAATAAAATAAAAATGAACAGCTTAGAATAAACAACCTCTCAAATCACTTCTCACCCTAAATAGAACGTTCTATCAGGGAACTTAGAGTCATGGATTTATATCTGGAAAAGTCTTCAATGGCCATCATAGTCCATTCATTCATTGTATAGAGGAGGAAACTGAAGTTAGATAGATCCAATGATTTAAGTAATGTTAAACAGGATATATCAGAGGGGAGATTTCAATTCAGATTCTCTTACTCTGAAGCTATTGTTCTATGGATTCTACCTTACTAAGAGGAGTGCAAAGTAGGAGAATGAGAGAATGAACAGCATAAAGGAATGCTGGGAACTCAGAAGACAAATGCCACCATATTTCTTAGACAAATCTTCACTTCTGAGATTCCCTCAGGGGAATGTATATACTGCACTTTCAGCAGCCTACACCCTCAGTTTACACAGTAATAGAGGAATGTTAATACCTGATTAATGCTGAGTGAAGCAATAGTCTGTCCTGAGTCCCAAAAGCTCAAACTTCAACCAAAAAGCAATATATTTTAACCTAGCTTTTTAAATGCCTTTAGCTTCAGGATCTTTCTATGTGGCTCTCACTGAAGGTGTCACTATGCTTAAGAGCTGCTAAGTTGGAATTTGCAATAATGATTTTGAATTAAAAAAAAATATATGGTTTGCATAATCATTAGGGAAAGGTATTAATTTAAGAAGTCCATCTGATATAATTTTAAAACATCTACAAAATGAAGAGAAAACATTTCTAAAGTCCAAAATGATAGATCATGTCTTTGGCTGGTTAAATATTTAATAATCATTTAAATTCAACAACAGTCTGCTTAAGTTGGAAATATTGAAATTAGTCATGTAAAAATGGTTTTAAAGTCAAGCACTGGAAACACACATTCTGTGCACTTCATTTCATTTTATAGTCTCTAAGAACTATTACAATTTTTAATAAACTTGTATCTGGGATTTGAAGCCAAACACTTACATTCAAAAGGCAAGAATTTATTAACTAAAAGACACCCAAAGTGGCAATAAAATGTATTCCCCAGTGATAAGTTGCAAATGGGTTGTAAAAGTTGCATTTTATTAATTCCAATACAATTAAGGAGCACAGCTGTCCCATCTGCATCCCCAGTGGCCCACTTTCCTAAGGATGACAAATATATATATGTATATACATATATAGATTGTTTTCATTGCTGATAGACAGACATCCCTTAATCCAAATGAGATACCCTTAAAACATGGCAGCCTCTGTTTACTTTTTCAGATAGTAACCTATGTCCTAAAACCTTGAAAATTTTGGTGTGCAATTTATGGTAGGTCTCATCCATCTGCCGAAATCAACAAAGTCATGAAACTTAACAAAGCATCCTGAATGAAAGTGAGATTAACAGTCACTGAAATACTTGCTTAGGTTATAATTATTATTCTTTTTTTTTTTTTGCTAATTACTCTACAATTGTAGACATATAAGGCAGCATGAAGTGATAAGAAAGAACTCTTGATATTGGATTTAGGAGCCTGGAGCCAATATTTTGTAGCTGTGTGAATCTGGGCAAATTCTATCTTCTATAATACTGGTTTTGGATCCTTCAACATTTAGAGTCCCCAGATGCCTCTTGGAAGTTCCAGAATAGAGGACCAGCCTACACTGGTAAAGGGAAATCTCTCATCAAGAATTACTTAAACCAGTAGAAACTCAGGTTTTATAACTTTTTCCTCCCAATATACACATATACACACATAGATGCAAATATAAAATCAAAAGAGTTATTTATGTGAGATATTTGTATGATTTCAGTATTCTACATACTCCTTCTGTGACTTTGAGCAAATGACCAAAGCTTTCTGGACCTCACTTTCAAAGGATCACAGAATCACCGATTTAGCCCAGCACCTTTAGTCAACTGCCGGTATCCAAGGTTAGATACCTATTGCTTCATGCCTGATAACTTATATAACTTTTTTTTTTCACCTGTAAAGTAAAAGGGTTCATCTAGCCTCTAGACAGCACCTAGAAATGCTGGACTTTGAGTCAAGAAGACGAGGTCACATACAGCCTCGAATACTTGCTAGTTTTGTAACATTAAGTGAGTCACTTAAATTATTTCTGCTTCAGATTCCTGACCTGTAAAATGGGGATAATGATAACCAGGGTATTTGTTAAGAACTAGCTGAAGTAAAATATGAAGATGCAAATATAAAATCAAAAGAGTTATTTATGTGAGATATTTGTATGATTTCAGTATTCTACATACTCCTTCTGTGACTTTGAGCAAATGACCAAAGATTTCTGGACCTCACTTTCAAAGGATCAGAGATCACAGATTTAGCCCAGCACTTTTAGTCAACTGCTGGTATCCAAGGGTAGATGCCTATTGCTTCATGCCTGATAACTTATATAGCTTTTTTTTTTTCACCTATAAAGTAAAAGGGTTCATCTAGCCTCTAGAGGGCACCTAGAAATGCTGGACTTTGAGTCAAGAAGACGAGGTCACATACTGCCTCGAATACTTGCTAGTTTTGTAACATTAAGTGAGTCACTTAAATTATTTCTGCTTCCGATTCCTGACCTGTAAAATGGGGATAATGATCACCAGGGTATTTGTTAAGAACTAACTGAAGTAAAAATATATAAATCTCTTTGCAAACCTTAAAGTGCTACATGAATAATAGTTATTATTTTCAATGTTATATTACAACATGCTTCTTTAGTTCAAGAGTTGCTAACAAGTGAAAGATAAATAATGTCAAAAATACCTTTTCTGACTTAAGATAGGTCAAATCCTATAAAGAAAATTATTGGTTATAATAAAGAAATATTTTTGCCCTCATCATAAAAAAAGTTTTTGTTTGATTCCAGAACGATTAATGACTTACTCTGATGTTTCAAAAGGTTGGTGATTTTCTCAGTAGGAAGAGTACGCCTTGCCACAGATGGAGATCACAACCCCTCCAGACCTTAATAGATGGCTTCATGAGCTGGCGTAGTCAAAAGAAGCCATCACCTGGTGCCAGCCTTCTGTTACAGCGTCTCCTTGATCTTGGCTGGGCTGACCTGCAGATGACAAAAGCACAACTGATTGGTACTTCCAGGTCCATGCCAAAATGCAAAGCTTGGGCTAATTAGACATGACTATGCGGGTTTTAGTCACATTCATCCCAGAGGAGGCATCGGAGAAAAACTTTGGTGCAAGGATTTATCACCGGGAAAAATTAAGTCCCAAGTCATGTTTCCAAGGAATGTTTTATTGTTATAAATGGCTGTGTCAATGTCTTTCTTTTTAAAAGATACAAATCCATTGTCATCCAGAGTACAACACAAAGACGAATACAAAATAATCATAAGCCAATCCTATCCCTGGGAAGAAAAACTAACAAGAAATTCAATTTTGAATGTGACCTTAATAAAAGTTTAACTTGGAATGAATCCTTCAGAATCTTTTGCTTAAAGTAAAATGAAAAATGCACTGTGTCCCACACAGCAAATTATTTCTGGATATTTTTAATAAGATTACTGTCAACTTCGTGACAGAATGCATTAGCCCAACCCCACCCGACATGTCATTTCACAGCAGAACAGGAAGGTGCCGCCAACCCTACAGGTTCCACAGCAAATCTGAGCGGAGGGGGTTCCTGTTCTGCTTTTATTTTCTCATCTCTTGTATTTTGGGTAGAATTTTTTAAAAAGGTGAAAAAGTACTCTAGGGGTTGAATAAGCAATTCTGAGAGCTATTATCACAACTGTACGGTGGGAATAGAAGGTCCCTGTTCTACTTCATTATTCACATACTGGGTAATTTAAATCGTCCTTAACTCCCTGGTCCCTGATTTCTCTGCGTGTCAAATACCTTCTGGTACAGGAAATATCAGGGCAGTTTTTGAAGCTGGGCAAGTCAACTGTGTTCTTCAGACTAAAACTTTAGTAAAATCAACTCTTAATTAAAAAAAAAATCATAATGTATCAGGTTAATTCTAACCAAAGTATACCATCTGAGTGTTTCAATGTGAGATCTCTGAAAATCCAATTCATCTATAGTATATTCAGTCCTGGGTTAGCTGTAGAGGAGATGCACAGATAAGGAAGCCATAGCTCCTACTTTCCTGGAATTGTCAATCTAGTGAGATGGTTTCCCACAAACATAACTATGCTATCAGATTGAGATAGTGGATAGAATAAAAACAAAGAAATATTGCCAAAGTCCAGTGATGAAGGCTGCATTTTTGACTGGATAGAGAAAAACAAGGGAAGGGATCAAAGAAGGTTTAAAGAAAAGGTGACATTTGAATAGGTTTTACCTAAAGTTTTTAAAGTTTTAAGGTTTTAAGGTTTTACCAAAGCATGCACATAAAAAAATAAACCTTGAAAAACTGGAATCTTGAAGGATGGGTGAGATTTCAACAGATTCATTATATGTGGATTAGCGACAGTAAAGAAATTCAAGAAAACCAAAATAAAAGTTAAAGAAAAACAAAAGAGATGGGAGTATGAGTCATATGAAGGGGATGGCCAATAATGCAACTGGTTACAACATATGACAATAAGAAGGTAGAATATAATATTAAAACCTAAAGTGGGTAGGTCCTGATGATAGTGGGCCTTGAATGTAACCTGATAAAAGTCTTCTTCAGTTATCAATGGGAAACCATTGAATAAATTTGAGCAGAAGAGTCCCATGGGTGGTTCAGTGCAAGAAGGACATGGGTTAAAATCCTGTCTTTGATGGCAAGATTATTGCCCACCAACTAGATAATACACTGGAATCTGGAAATTCAAGGACATCTGAGTTCAAATCCAGTCTAGCCGTTTGACTTTGGGCAAGTCACTTAAATTCTGTCTGCCTCAGTTTCCTAATCTATAAATGGACATAATAATTATATCTCCCTATTAAAGTTGCAAGAAGATTACTCGAGCTAATATTAATATAATTAATATAATGTAAAATACTTGGCAGATCTTATTAAGTTGGGAGTAGTAGTGGCAGTAGTAGTAGCAGCAGCAGCAGCAGCAATAGCAACAGTAGTAGAAGTAACAGCAACAATAGTAATAGAAGTAGGAGCAGTAGCAGTACCTGAATGATAGATATCACTTCAACACTTCCTGATTCCATTTTCTTTATAGGAAAAAGGAACAAGATGCCCTCTATGGTCCCTTTCAGCTTGAGACTTAGAACCCTATAAGCCTACAATCAAACTCTGTGAATAAAGAAGACTGTTTTAGTAGTTATATAAAGAAAAGATTGGATAAGGAGCAAGTGGAAGTGTGAATATTTTATAGTACCATTTTTGTCAACTAGGTAGATCATAATGAGGTGTGTGAACAATGACAGGGAAAAAATTAAATTGATGTTGCAGAGATAAAACATTTTTTGGAGATTTGGTACCTTAATGTATAAAATGGAGCTTATTCCAGCTGAATTCTCTACTTCACTAGTTACTGTGAAGTTCAAATGTAACCAGAGAGCTCTATAAACTATGAAGCAATATAAAAAGATCATTTAATTGTTCTATCTCAATTAACCAGAGCCTTCAGCTCAGGAATAGCAGGGAAATATTTGGAAAATGAGTCTATTGTTGAACAACAAAGAGAAATGAGGAAAAGCACGGTGGGCTCAAGGAGGCTGCAAAATATTCCTAACTAGAACTGTAGTGAAAAGGATGCCAAAAGAGAGATTATATAAATGGAAAAGAAGGTAGAAAAGAGTTTGAATCATGTCCTATTCTTCATGATCTCATTTTTCTAAGATGCTACAGTCGTTTGTCATTTCTTTCTTACTCAATTTACCTTCTCAACTTACATTTTATAGATGAGGGAACTGAACAGAGTTAAGTGACTTGCCTAGGGTCACCCAGCTATTAACTGTTTGAGGTTGAATTTGAACTGAGGAAGATGAATCTTTTCTGACTTTACACCTGGTGCCCTAATCATGATCAAGATGCCCCAACCTTGTCAAATCAGGGGAATTAAAAAGAAGGTCCAAGTGTGCTGAGAGGATTGGATATATCACACAGAATGAGAGCTGTATGAATGAGCTGAGACTTGTGATGGTGGAATAAGTGCCGCATTAGTCAAATCACAGACCCCTTCACATATCAAAGTTATCAAAGACTATTTCTAAAAAAAATACTATTTAAAAAAACTTGTTTTTTTTAAAAGCCTTTTGAAAGAAACCAGAAAAGACAGAATTATAACAGGCAGAAAACTGGAATGTTTTATCTAAGAATTTGTGAAGGTCATGTGATATAACTGAAGATCAAAAATACTAAAATTTTTTTTTTAACTGAAGAATATGCACACTAAATGTTTTAGGAGAAAATTCTCAAAAGAGTCATTTCTTATGACATAATTAATACTCCACAAAGAAGTCTTAGAAACTTGGAACCAGATGGAGGGGGCAGTTCCTAATGAGACATGAAATATAAATCCTTAAAAAAATCATCACTGCATTGAGACTCTCTTTAGACTTCTGGTCACAGCTCTTTACCCCCTTTACTAGTCTCTGGGAAGCATGGCGTGGATCCACTAAACTGAAAGATTCTACATTTGATCTTTTTTTTTCCCATGGAATGTTTCTAATTAAAACCAGTTTTCTAACAATTGGAAGGAATTTTTAAAATTTATATATTTTTCAGTATGTACCAAGTCCCTGCCTTGTCATCTCTTTTTCTTTCTCACAATCTGCAGTATTCTTTTCACACTTGAGCAGATGAATGGGGAGTCTCTAGTGCATCAAAAACCAATATCAACCTTCCTGAATTAATTACTTACTTCAATCTCAGCTTTATAATGAGTCTCTCTGGGAATTTGAACAATTTTTTTTAAAAGTACAGTAAGTAGCCAGCAGATGGGGAGGAGATGTGGCTGGAGGTCTTATTTTTTTTCTTTGTCTCCTTTCCATAATCTAAGGAGTTGAATGATAGACTGTGTTGAGGACTTAAAGGGGATCTCTATTTGAACAAGGTCTTGGTCTTTCAAAACACGTCTGAGAGCAAAGCCATCCTCACTTCCCACTTCACAAACCCAATGGTCCTGTGACATTCTGTGTTTGCCTACCAAACTACACTCTAGAGAGAAAAACTTTTAAAAATCTGACAAATGCAGTCTTTACTTTTTAAAAAGGAATCATTAGCAAACAGCCTAAATGTGTAGAGTTGGAGAGATTTCCTTTTAAACAATTCACAGATCTAGGTCCCTCCTTGAGCTAAACTTTCAATCATGTCTATATCCTCTGTCTTTACAGTATATTAACAACTTGCATAAGTCTCATTAAGTAATTAATAAGACATGCAGACGTATCGATCATTTAATTCCAACAAGCTTAAACTGTTTAATTTTTTTTAAAAATCTAATGAAAAGAGAATATTCCCAAATCCCATTCTCACTGACTCATTAATTGACGAATCAGTACACTTATTTGGAGCACCATCACTATTATATCATCTCATCTAAATTTGTTAAAAAGCCTAAAAAAATCCCATTTTGTCTAACTAGTCATTTGGGAAGTTTCCACAATTACAGAGGCAGCGATAAATAGAGATGTGGTCAAGTATTTTGAGGTCCTAACTGATACCTTCTATCTGTGAGATCCTGGGCCAGATTAGATGTAGGCTGTGTCCATTTGCATTGGTAAAGCAAGTGTTTCTAATTCCTTCCTCAAGAGTTCTCTACATAGATGAAATCACAAGTCCAGTTTAAAAAAAAAAAGTTATCCTAAGAAATTAAGATAAATGGAAATGATAAATGTGGTTTCCCTGTAACCCTCCCTGTTTCTTCTTCTGCATGGAACGTCACCACACACAGAATATGAGAGTTGGTTTCCATCTCACACCTGAGTAAAAATCTCCCCTTCAGGCCAACTGCCAAGTTAACTTTAGACTTTAACTGATAAAGAGTCAGGGATATGATGACAATATTTAATAATGGATTCTCTAGAGTGGGGATACATTGAGGGGGTATTCATGAAACCCTTTTAATTTTAATTTAGATTTTTAATATTTTTCCATTGCTTTCTTAAGTATGAGAATGAACAAAGCAATAATTTTGGTGTAAAGGCTCCCACTGAACATTGAACAATTGGCTCATGTGCTAGTTTGAATCAACTCCAGCATGCCTCTCGGAACAAGTCAAGTGGCAAATAGATCATGACCCCTTCTACCTCTAATCTATGAACTTGTGATTCTAAAGCCTGCTGGGAGATCATACCTATCCTGCTTCTTCTCCCTGTAAGCTTATCTTCTTTGAAATATGTAAGATGCTAATCTAAATTATGTTTATCAAGCTCAGAATGGCATTTCTCTATATATGTGCTATCCTTTATTTGTCTTTCTCTCTTTTACTAAGAGCATTTATATACCCATTATGTAGCATGCGTGCACACACTCTCTCTCTCTCTCTCTCTCTATTATATATATATATATATATATATATATATATATATATATATATATATATATATACACACATACATACATACACATACATGTATATAAATGTATGGATATACATTTACATGCTTCTACATAAGTGTATATATATATATATATGTATAAATATGTATCAATAAATAAGCTAAAATTGTCCCTTTCCTTCTTTACCATCTGATACCCACCAGAGAGCAGGGACTCTGCAACTTTTCTTTGTATTCCAATGCTTAGCACAGTTCTCTGCATATAGTAAGTACATCATTTTTTTTCATTAATTCCCTCATCTATTCATTTATAAGGATATTCTCATTAACTCATTGCCAATCATTTGGGATCAGAGGCAAGGTAGGGACTACATTGATCACCTCAGATCCATCCTCCACCATGAAGATAAATAAACACAAGCTCGTTCTGTGTTTATTTATCGTTACCATTTCTGAATTTCTGACCCATTCAAAACTAAGCTAATTATGAGACCATACAAATTATGGAAAGCTGGTGGGGGGAGGTAGAAATGGAACTTTGTAGGCTTCAAAAAAAGACATAAAAATGTAAGATCTTTCACCTAAAATGGAGGGAGAAAAGCAAAGATGGAAAACATATTTTCTACCCATGTGATAAATCCTTCTCAAGTTTGGAATCTGAATTATTCTTATCCATGGTCCTCAATACCAATAATGTGGGTGAAAAATGCATTACTAATTCTTGGGGGGGAAAACTGAAAAGGACATTAATAAAAATAAGAATTTCTATGTGAGGGAAGCTAGTCCTGTTATTCATGGACTACACAGATCAGTTAGAAGAATGATTAAAAAAATAAAATAAAGCAAACAGCTTTTCCAAGAGTTCACTAACAAAATTTACATATTTGGATTTCAGTGTTTATCAAATGCCACTAATTCACCATTAAATTCCATAACTATGAAGATCTGTAGAGAACAGTTGACAAGAGGAGTGGTGTATGTGTGTGTGTGTGTGTGGGGGGGTTCTGTCGAGAGTCAGACTTATAGATTTAGCTCATTTTTTCATCATATCTTGGCCATAAGTAAGGAGAAGCCACATGATTGCTTGCTAATTTATTCTTGACTTACCAACAAATATTAAAGTCAATTAGAGGAAGTGGACTTAGTAATGAGTGCCATGAAAAAACAATAACAATCATATTGGAACACCATAAATAGGATCATATGGGTGTGGGTGGCAATGCCATAAATGAGTCTACTGTTTTTAATAGATGGAGGAGGAAAGTCCAATGATTTCCCATGCTGTCTGTTGTTTAATATTTACTTCCACATAAAAAAAAATAGCACAGGATTGGGGATGGAAGGGAGAGAAGAAAGTATGAAATAGGGCCAATAGTATAGATTGATTTGTGAACTTTTCACTGATTTGTGATCCTTTGACTTCCCAAGAAACAACTGAAGTGGTTAGATGAATTTCAATAGCGAGCAAGGGAGCATATTGGGTAATAGACGTGTGGTGGTATTAGTGTTTCTCTGCACAACTTGAAAAGAAGTTATTTCATCCACTCTCCGAAACATAAATTACACTGTCATTTTCAGACATCTGAAAGGTTGTATGGGGGAAAAGAAAGCACACTCAATTCAAAGTCAGAAAATACTAGCTGCAATTCTGGCTACGTTACTCACAAGCTGGATGTCCTCTATCATTTTATATGAATATAAACTCCATGAGGGCAGGGATTATTTCAATTTGATAATTATATCCTTTTGCACCTGATACAGCAATCAGAATTTAGCAGGTACTTAATAAATGCTTGCTGTGATTGATTGGTGGCCTTGGGAAAAACACTTAAATCGTTCAGGAGTTCCCTTCTCATTCAAAGTCCATGATCCTGTAACAATAATCATACTTTTGAGAAGAAGAAAAAGAGAAAGAGAATGAAAACAAGACAAGAGTTAAAAAAAAAAAGGAGAAAGAGGAGGAGGAGACAATGGAGAAATGAAATAAGATGGAATGAGAGGACATTCAGATGGATTCCTCAGCAGCAGCTGAGAGTAGAACAGTAACTTTTTGGAAATAAAAAGGTTAGAAATTACCAAAGGGGTAGAAACAAAAGAGAAGGCTGTGGATGAAGGGGGCAAATCATTGAGTAGAAGCAGTGCATACTATCTCTAATGATATAATAGTAGATTCTGGAACTTAGGTCTTTCTCCCCATTCCATCAATCATTAAAATAATTATCAGCTTTACCCCTCCTTTATGACTCTGGTCTCTTAAGCAGGAAAAAGTCACAAACACATTTCCAAAAGGAATCTAAGATATAGTTCTTGGCCGTGGGAAGAATACGATTGAGTAGACAGGACATGAGCTTGTTGGATTGTCATATAAGCTTCTATACATTTCAGTTCCCCAAAGTAGAGGCGTAGCTCAGACGTGTCACAGAAATTCAAAGAATAGAATGATCTGTGTGGGCTGAAGCAATTGGGAAATTCCTCATGGAAGAAGAACATGAGCAAGAACCTTGAGGGTGTGTGGGATTTGGCAAGTCAGTACTTCTGAAACAAGAATTGAGAGTGTCTTATTTGCAATACTCAGAAAGTTTGGTACATGTGCATAAGATAAAATCTGAACTTCTAATCTAGACATGAAGTCTTTCTACTGTCTAGTTATATTTTTCTTTCAGACTTGGGCCAGCTCATAACCCCTTGGATAATTTTTCTACTCTACCCCCACAGCTTTCTACATCATCAACAATGCTGTATCTACTACAATCTCCTTTGATTCATAAGTTCCTCCCCAGAATTACCACTTCAAATAGTACTCATGCTAGAAATACTTCAAATTCAACCAATCCATGGCTTTCCAAACTACTTCTCAATTTATCTGGCTCCTACTTCCCATCTCATTTGTTAGCTCCTTTTTATATAATTTCCATTATTAGAATGTAAACTTCATGAGGTCAAAGACTGGATTTGTATTCTTGACATCTGCCACATGATAAGCACTTAATAAATCTTTCTTTCCTCCCTTCTTCCTACTCTTTCTCTTCCCTTCTCTCTCCCTCTTCCAATTTCTTTTTCTGTCTCACTCTGTCTCTCTCTGTGTGTCTTTCTGTCTATTCATCCATCGGTCTCCTTTCTACCCATCCTCCTTATCGAGGATTATCCTTAAATAAATATGGGCTCCTTGATACTCTTTTCTTCTCTTCCTTCATTTATTCCTTAAGATTGTATTTATTTCCACAATTTTAGCTATGTAGATGACTTCCAAGTCTTTATTGCCAGCCTCAGAAGTACTCTTTCTACATTTCAAAATTTCTGTTGGATCAATCTACAGTAATGCTTCACTGGAAATTCAAATTTAACATGGCCAAAATTGAACTCACTCTTCACTTCCTTTTCATGGATATATTATGAAATTCCATAGTCTCTGAAGAATCAAAGATGGTGATCAATAGTTAATGGGGGCTGTAATGCAACGCCAATAAAGAATGAAGGGCTAAAAGAGCTTAAATAATGAGAAGGAGATGGGTGATTGAAAAAAAATAATCTGGATAGGCCATGTAGTTCAAAAAGGGGAGAGGAATGAAAAATGGACAGCTGACAAAAAATATCAAGGAAAGCCTTGAGTACACTGGACAGACTTCTTTATGGAGAATTTTGGGGAGGATCTGGATAACGTAGGGCAGGGACAGGCATAAATGCACCATGAAATGCATTGTTGGCAAGTACACTCATCCATATATCAATGGGGCCCAAAATGATAGATTTTAGGCTTAAAGGAGCTAAGAGGTTACCTAGTATAGATAACTTTATTTACCTATTTGGAAACTGAACATCACGAAGAGTAAGTGACCTGGAATCGGAACCCTGGTCTCCTCTGATTTCAGACCTAGTTCCCTTTCCATTACATTCCAGACACAGCTACCCAGGTATTAAGGCATCATGAGACTTAGAGAACTATGGATTTATAGACCTAGAACTGAAAAGGATTTCAGAGTTAAGATACATTTATTAAACTCTTACTGAATGCTAAGCATTGTACCATGTATATATGCAAAGAAATGCAAAAATATAGTCCATGACTTTAATGAGAGCAAAGATTAAAACCACTATATCCAAATAAGATAAGTAAGGTACAAATGAGAAGCAATCTCAAATGGAAAGCCCTAGCAGTGAGGGGTCCTGGGAAAAGCATTTTGTAAAGGGTAGAATTAAAGGTGAATGGGGAAGGTTGTCAGGAGACAGAAATGATATTTCAGGTATTTCAGGTATGGAGGATAAATTGGGAGATGGCCTGAGGTGTTTCAGGAACAGCAAACTCATCCTTCCTGGGGTAAATGTAGAAAGGGATCAGATTGTGTAGGACTTTCAGTGTCCATAGAGATGACTTTACATTTGATTCTAGAGGTAAAATGGAGGCTCTTTATGAAGTAGAGAGAGAAATGATATGGTGAGCCCTGTGGCTCTAGAAAAATCACTTTGAGGGCATGAATCAGTGATGGGATGGAATGGGGAGAGACCTTTCATTTTATAGATAAGAAAAAATGTGTTCTCTCCAGCCTAGAAGATCTTTCAACTTGTTTCGCAAGCAGACTTGCCAAGAATACTAATATACATTCTCTTCATATATATATATATATATGTATATCCATGTATATGTGTATGTTTATAAATAAATGTATATATGTATATGTGTATTTCCACACGGAGATATACATTATCCCTCTTCATGGCTTCCATTCTTTAGTCAATCAAAAATATTCTGAACTTCTGAGCAGCCCTACCTGACGGCCTTCCTTGGCTGACAATCTCTCTCTTAAGTCTGTGGGTGCTCTGAGCGGGGTTGAACAGGAACTATTTAAATGAGAAACTCCATGTCTTATAGAGGCAAGAAAGCAGGGCCTTTGTTGCTCAGTCCTTTCTGTTCAACTGTTTGTGAGCCCATTTCAGACTTTCTTTGCAAAGATATTGGAGTAATTTGCCATTTTGACCTCCAGATCATTTTATAGAAGAGGAAACTGAGGTAAACTGAGTTAAGTGATTTGTCCAGGGTTGCACAGTTAGTAAAAATATCTGAGACCAAATTTGAATTGAGATCTTTCTGATTCCAATGCAGTGCTCTATCCAGTGAGCTACCTAGGACTTTAGAAAAAATAATTAGAAGGTTCTCTATTTCAGGAGAATGCTATTTTGTTCCAAACGTATTTCATTGACAGATAGGAAGAGTTCCCTGAACCCATCCCCATCAAATCCTTTGCATGGTACCTAATCCCATTTTAAAATCTGAATTTGGAGTTGTAGAAATCAGGCACCCATAAAAAGCAACTATTTATTACTGCAGTTAGTGCTTCAACGGCCCTTTTTCTGTAGTCTGTGCATAGCACTGAAGCACTTTATCATATCTCCAGAAAAAAAAAAAATTCTGTCTATTAGTATGTGAATGACCTTCAGCTCCAAGTCTGTGTATCTGCTGGCCCATTCCATTAGAGGGAATATTATCGCTATCTCCTACCCCGTGTCCTCTGACTTTCTGAATTGATAGATAAATAAATCTGACTCTCTTTTTTCAAGGGAGTTTCTAATTTAAGCAGATCCTGTTCAACCCCGCTCAGAGCACCCACGGACTTAAGAGAGAGTTTGTCAACCAAGGAAGGCCAGAGAGTAGGGCTGCTCAGAAAAGCAGAATATTTTTTATCAGCTGGAGAATGGAAGCAATGGAGAAGAATAATTTATATGTGTGTGGGGATATACACATATACATACATAGACACATTTATTTGTATACATATATGTGTACACACCTACATACACCAGAAGAAAAAATATATTAGTATATAAGAACATATCATAATTAAAGATATACATATAAACATTTATATAATATACACACATGTATAAATATAAACATAGATGTATATATTAGAGGAGAATCTTAGTGTACCAGATTTTAGCTAAATATATGCATATATATACATATGTATATATTACATAAATACATTAAAGGAGAATATATCTTAGAATATTAGTTGATAGTATGAATAAATATATAGATGTACATACATATGCACATGTACATATGTATATATATATAGTTAGAAAACCTATTAACATGTTAGACTACATTAAAACTCATTACATAAATGTGTAAACTATATATATGTACACAGATAAGCATAGTTGAGAGAATATATATTAGTGAATTAGATTATATTATAACCAGATATATTCATATGTAAATAGAGGAGAATTTACCTTAGCATATTATGCTATGGTATGTTTCAGTATATAGCTTTACATATATATACTCATGTATATATATACACACACACATATATATATAAATATATATATACACATTCAAAAATATGTTAGTATATTAGATTACATTTTAATTGAACATAATACATACATGTGTACATAATATATACATACATAAAAACATATATGAGAAAATAAATATCACTGCACTAAATTATAACATTATTAAATATATATAAACATATATTAGAGGAGAATATAATGTAATTAAATAGATATGCTTATATGCATATATTAAGAAGGAAGACATTTCTAACACATTTACACATAAAGGTACACATTTGATATATACTTATAGATTATATTTCCATTATATATCCCCTGACTCAAGTAGCTTGCATGCTATCAAAGGAAGCACCATATAGATAAATAAAAATATACAAACATCAAGATAAAAATAGGACAATTTGAAGAGAGAGGCATTAGCTGCTGTTAAGAAGGGTAAATCACCAGTATTTGAGCTGAGCTTTGTAGGAAACTACGATCTAATAGGCACATGAGGAGGGAGGACCTGCATACCAGATTTGGGGGGGGGGGAGAATAAGATCTGTATTATTTATCTCACAAGAACTTCTTGTGGCTAAAAAGAGATGAGGTATGAAAAGGGCTTTTAAAATTTCAACCTGCAAATGCCAGTTATTATTATTGTCCAAAGTTAATAAGATGTTTCTACTTGAGTTCACATATCTCTCAAAATGTCTGTTGTCAGAGACAGAATTTGAACTCATGTCTTTCTCACACCAAATCCAATGTTCTACTCCGTATGTCAGAGGAACTGGAAATCCTGGGGATGTCCATCAGTTGTGGAATTGCTGAACAAGATGTGATATATGAAGATAATGGAATATTATTATGCAACAAGAAAGGATGAGCACCTAGATTTCACAACCTGAAAAGATTTGCATGAATTATCACTTGCATGATGCTGAGGAAAGTGAGCAGAACCAGGAGAACATTATAGTAACAGCAGCATTTTATGATGATTGACTTAGCTCTTCTCAGGAGTAGTAATTCAAGACAGTTTTAAAAACCTCATAATGGAAAATGCCATCCACATCTAGATAAAGAGCTATGGAGTCTGAATGTAGATCAAGGTATCCTATTTCCATTTGGTTACTTTTTTCTTTCTTGTGGTTTTTCCCTTTACTTCTGATTCTTCTTTCACAATATGATTAATGTGGAAATATTTACTATTATGGACTGTACATTTAAAACCTATATCAGATTGTTTAACATCTTGGGAAGGGAAGGAAAGAGGAACAAAACATATGGAAATCAAAATCTTATAAAAATGAATATTGAAAACTAAAAGAAAAAAAATTAAGGCAAAAAAATCCCACCAAAAATAAAATCAATTCAAGGTCCCATAGTTTGTTTCCCTGACAAGTAAAATATTTGAAAGACTAGAATTTTTATATAATATTATATATATTAGAACACAATAATTATCCTTAAGACAAATTTACACAGGATGAATTAATTTCTCAGAATTAAAGAGTACAAACCTTTTTACTAGCACTGAAAACTTAATTTTCAATTTAGAGCAATAACTTTAATCTATGATACAAGATGGCTCTGATAACCTGCTCTAGCTCTGAGATTCTGCTAACTGAAGCATGCCTTCCTTTGAAAATAAGAAATAGATAAAATGGCACTTTCACTACATTCTCAGCAGCATAGGAATCTGAATTCCGTTCCTAACAGAATCAAATTAGTTAAAAAAGGTCAAGGCTAAAAGACTTCCTAATGTTCAATGACCAACAGGAAGAAAATGATGGCCTAGAACACACACACACTCCTGGACCATTAGTTCTCCACTGGCTCTTATTCCCTAGGAGATAGAATGTGCTGAGCCTGTTACTTTGATAGCAGGGAAAAATCTCAAAGAAACGTATGAGCTCTTCTTCTTCCCCTCATTTCCTTCCACTTGTATAGTTACCAAATTCATTAAGTTTCCAGAGATGTATGAATTTACAACTGGACTATATTAAATCTCATACTAACAGTTCAAGTTGAGGAAGAAGAAGTTGATTGAAAAGTCAAAGCATACATACTATTTTGTGCTTGAGAGGGAGGAGGGAGAAAGGAGGGTCCCCATCAGTACCTATAGCTCAGACTAGAGCAAAAAGGTCACAGTATATGGATTTTCAATATTAAAAAAAAAAAAACAGCAAGGACATTTGGCAAAGGGAAGGACTTCAGAAATTTTAATTTTAAATGTAGCTACATGGTGAACTGGATAGATTGATGACCCTGGAATCAGGATTCCTAGGAAAAATCCTGTCTCAAACAATAGTCATGTATCCCTTGGCAAGTCACTGTGTTTGCTTTACTTTCCTTAACTATAGAATGGAGACAATAAAATAACTTAGTCACTGGGATGATCAAATGAGATAGTATTTGAAATACACTTTTTAGACCTTAAAGTGCTACATAAATGTTAACTATTATTATTAATAGCAGTAGCTGTTGATGCAGTTGCAATTGTAGTTGTAATATCTGAAAAATCTAGATTTTCAGAGTCTGAAGGGATTGTAAAGACTGTGGAATTCAGCTGTACCATGAATATAAATCCCCAGAATAACAAATGATGATCCAACATTTATTTGAAGACTTCCAAGGAGAAGAAGCTCATCAAAAAAGCAGACTGCGCTTTGGAACGTCTCTAATTGTCAGGGAGTTCTTTCCCTCTCTACCCTCCAACATCCAATATCAAATCCAAATTTTCAGTGCCCTTTATCTTGTATCTTAGGCTATTTCTTTCTCATACATTATAACTGCAAACATGCTTGTCAATGTCAGTAAACTTGAGGACAAAAGTTTATGGAAACTGAAGAGAAAAAGAAAAAAATTAAAAACCATAATTCTTTTTAAATCAGTGATGAATATTTTCTACTTTAGTTGTTTGACTTTATTTTCATTAAAATTGGGATAAGAAAGGGTTAAATAAACTGGTTTCCATTTCATAAATTGTAATGTTCTGGTTAGCTTTCTGGAAGTCTCCAGACCAGACCATTTCAGCAGAATAACCACCACAAGAATAATCAGGGATAAAGTCTTTATTATCTCATTCACAGTCTATCTCCTTCGCCTGGGGCCCGGCTAGCTTTCTGGAGGCCCTCTGGTATGAGGCTTGGTTTCAGTGCAGGAGGCAGGAGAGCCACCAGGAAGGTCAGTGTCTAGTCTTCTGTCTTCTCCCTCTCTGGCTGATTTTGTTCCCAGTTTGTAGACTTTATTACACTTACAATATTACAGTATATTGAATATAAAGCAATCATTATATCACTGGGGAACCATTATTTGTTGTAAGATTAACTCAATCATACTGAACTAAAGAACTCACAAGCTAAACTAGATAACCATTGTCTTATCAATTCCACTGAGTTAACAACCATACAGAGTTCCTGCCCTTTACAATGAATAGTGGTAAGGTGTGGATCTGATAGGTATTGAAGACAGAATTTGAAATGGCAGGTTTTGCTGGGGAGTAAGGAAATAGGAGAAATGGGAAAGGAGAAGCATGGCTGAAAATCAAGTTTCTCAAAGTTTTGTAAACTTTCTTGAAGCTACATTAAACATTTACATGAAGGACAAGGCACTGACATTGAGATTCTGTTATCCAAATGAATACTTTGAAGGTGAAGGGTGCCTTGATGCCTTCTTTTTATTTTTATTTTTCAAATAGGAACAGAATCCATACTGATATTTTATGTATGAAGAAGTACAGTCGCTGATGATCAAGAAATATTGATTAGTTGATGCGAGAAGCATTGATAACAAGTACTAGTTTTCTTTCTATGACATCAAGACTGTCCTTTTGCAACCATTTGGATGTTTTTCAGTTGGGTTTTCTTAGTATCTAAAAGCAAAATGAAAATGGAGACCAAAATTGGACCTTTGTTCTATTATTTAGAATCTCTTGGTTCACAGTTCAAGAAGAGGTGACATAAGATTAAAAAATATTGCATAGTTTTCACCTCTTAGAGACTTAATAGTTATGGAAGAAGAATAGCACATTGGATAGAGAACCAGCTGTGGAACCAGAAATACCTAGATTCAAGTGACATAAGATTCCAGTAGCATCTTTGGAAAATCCTTTACCCTCTCGGTGCCATATAATTTCTGAGACTCTTTAAGTTGCAGCAAATTTGCTATATAAGTAGGAGTTCCTCATCTTGGAACCCTCTGCTGTTGCTCTATAGCTATTTCAGTTGCATCCAACTCTTCATGACCCCATTTGGAGTTTTCTTGGCAAAGTTATTGGAGTACTTTGACGTTTTCTTCACCAGCTCATTTTGCAAATGAGGAAATTGAGGCAAAAAGGTTGCGTGACTTGGTCAGATTCATACAACTAATAAGTATCTGAGATCAAATTTGAACTCAGAAAGATGAGTCTTCCTGACTCCAGGACTGGCACTCTATCCACTGTGTCATTTATATATCCTACATAACAACAAAATTAGAGTTCTAGGACCTATATCCTATCCTACTGTACTTTTTAGGTGACTTTGAATTGTTCTATCAATTTAAGAGAATGAAAGTTATCCTCATTGATCTAAGAGAGTCCAATGCTTTACAGAGGATTAACTCCATGTCTAGATGTATATGAAAATAATTATGAAGACTATTACTATCATGCTAATAAAGTACTTTAAAGTATACCTTTTTTGGCACTGGAAATTTTCTGATTATTAGGAAAAGAAATAATACAACATGGGTACATTACCACGAATAAACATTCAAGAAATCCAGTTGAATGAAAGCTGAGAGCAAAAATGAACAGAAAAAAGAATTACTTACTTTGAAACTCTTTCCCTTATTCTGTCTCATGTACACTATCTCAAACATAGTAAGCACTTCATAAATATTAATTGATTGATTGATTTTTATACCCATATGCTAAAATATGTGAGAATCACACTAGAACAGTGCTTCTTTAGAGAGGATGATTTGTCACTACCTTTATGTTGGAAGGCAGGATCAGAAATGAATTTATGATTTTAATGATTTAATTCTATCTCTCCTTGGGAACCTTCAAGCAGAAGTTGGACGGCCACTTTTTGTGCACATTACCAAACATTCCTCTATGTATGAGATGGGTTAGATAGCAACTGAGGTTGCTTTCAACTGCCAAACTTCCAAGTCAAGGAATTTCCAGAAGAGGTAAAGCTGTGCTCCTAAAACCATATATCTATTTAGCTACTTTATACTATATGCATGTGGGCACATGTTGTCTCCTTCAACAACTCCTTGAGGACAGAGACAACAGTTATTGCTTCTACATTGCAACTTTCCCCATCATGGTTTTGCTAGATCAGAAATCAAAAATGATTAAATGGGAATTTTTAGGGAGTTTTGAGGAAGCCACAAATGATACCTGAAAGTTAGTAGTCAATACAAAAATGGTTAGAAACTCAGACATATATATATATATATATATATATATATATATATATATATATATATATATATATATATATATATATATATATATATATATATATATTATTGTATCATATCCATGTACTTTATCTTTTAATACTATAATGATTCAGACTTCTCTGATATGAAGGGAGGGATAAAACATGTTACACAGATTTTCTAGGTCACAGGATACCATGCCCTAAACCTCCATGACGTGGAAGGGATAATTGCATTTCACTGCTATTTTTCAACCTCAATATCTACCACAGTGGTTGGTGCAAAATAGGAACTTGATAATTGTTTTTTAACTCATTGTTTGAATGATCCATGAATGAATGTACTATAGTACATTACAACCATTTCTCATATTAGTAGGTATCATCTCAAGGTTTGTGTTCAATTCTAGACACCACAAATTGAGGGCGTTGATAAACTAAGGAATATCCAGAAGGACTGAGGGTCTGAATTTAAAACATATAAAAACTGGTTGAAAGAATTGGGCATGTTTAGCCTGGAGAAGTCTCAGGGGCACAGAAGGATTGTCATGGGGAAGAAATATTAGACTTTCTATTTGGCCCAAGAGGTTAGGACCAGGAAGGTAAGCACTTCACAAATTATCTCAACTGATTCTCACAAAAATCCTGAGAATTAGATGCTGTTGTTAATCCCCATTTTACAGATGAGAAACTCAGGCAAACAGAGGTTAAATGGTCTGGCCAGGTGCACATACCAAAGCAGACTAAAGCATTGATCTCATCTTGATGGAGGGGAAAAATTGATCTGATGGAGGATGTCAGTTTGATTGGAAATGTGCCATGACAATTATAAAAAAAAAAAGGAAAAAAAGATCTCTTTGGTGGCCTATGAGATCAAACTGCAGGGAACTCAATGCAGGGGTCATACAAAGAATTGAATTATACCCACACTAAGGGTATCTGGGTGATGGATAAAGCCCTGGGCTTAAAATCAGGAAGACTCAACTACATGAGTTCAATTCCAGCCTCAGATACTTACTATCTGTGTGATCCTGAGCAAGTCACTGAACCCTGAATGTCACAGTTTCCTAACATCTAAAATGAGTTGTAGAAGGAAATGACAAAGTATTCTAGTATCTCTGCCAAGAAAACCTCAAATAGGATCACAAAGAGAACAATTAGAAATACTGATAACTCACACTGAAACCACAACAAACACAAGCCAAATTATAAAAGCAAAGCCAAACTTGTGCAAAGTGAATGGATCCAATCACCATGTGACATTTGAAATATTCCATTTGAACTGCATAAACTTGTAGCTGCTTCTAAAATGGATTCTCATTTTTATATTAAATTGCACACAGAGAGCAATGAATGATTAGCTTCCAGTATTAGAGCAAGATTAAAAATTGTCAGTCGAGGTCATACTCTTTAAAAAATATTATTATTATTATTATTATTATTATTATTGAATTACAATTCTTTTCTCTTCATTAATTTCTGATTGGGAAAAGCTCATACAACCTCCAATTGTTGAAAATCACTAGAAAAAAAAAAAAAAAAACCGTAAGTCAATGGTAAAAAGTCATTCTGAATTTTTTTCCATTCTGATTTATTCAGAAGTGATTTTTAAGATTTTTGTTTTGCAATGAAAAATGACAAAATGAGAGAAAAGGACTTGGCTCTAATGGGCTCAGTTCCTGCAGTCGCCTTTGACATCATTTCCATTTGTACTGAATATGTGACCTCAGTGGGAGGTTGGGCTTCCTTGTGAATTCCACACTTATTAGGCATCCTGCTGCCAAACCAATAAATAAAAAATAATAGGAGCAAAGAAGCCACTTATATATTTGTTCTTGCAAAGCATGAAAAGTATCTAATGTGTTATGAAGATAATTGCCCATTCCTGCACAATGATTTGCAAAGAAAAACAATTACGTTGATTAAGGCACATAAATATCAGAAGAGTTAAATGGTTAAATCTGGTCTAAAAAATATGATACATACTTATTATCCTATTAATTATGCTTTTCCCTTGATGATTAAAGATTTAACTCAGTGAATAAATATTTAAACTTTGCACTGTACACAAGACTGTGGCATATTGAGGTTATTGATGGTATCTAATTTTGACCTGGGCGGGGGGGGGGGGGGATCAGTAAAGTGATATGGGGAGAATTATAGCTATATACACATCCTGCGGGTGTATACCTCATGCAGGAGGGGGTTCAGTGTTCCAGATCATCCTAACTTTCTTTTCTTTGAAACATTCTGCATTACAAACCTTATCTAATTAAAATAGAAAAAAAAAATAAAATAGAGAAATTGCTTTCTGAAGAGAATCTGGGAGCTGTGGTGACATGCGGCCTATTAAGGACACAAAAACGTACTTGATTCTGCTCATTGGAATGAGATTTTTGTGAACTGTAATAAAAGTGATTATCTAGTACAAGTTGGTAAAATATGTAGTGTTCTTGTATGTGTGATCATAAAATAAAATTGTGGAGAATATTTTAATTTTATTAGATACATGAGAGGGAGTGAGTCTGTTATTTCATTAATGGGTAATTTCTGCTTTGAGGCTTCCCGCTACTGATCTAATGTACTAGGGAGTAAGAGAGGTTCCCATAATTTGCCCAAAGTCATACAGTTTGAATGTGTCAAAGGCACGACATTATTGACCTCCATGACGTCAGAATATGTAGAAAGGAAAGAAATTTGCATTTCTATATAAATTGCTATATGTCCAAGCATTATGGCAGTGCCTTCTTAAAAATATCATCTCATTTGAAACTTACAGCAATCATTCAAGCTAAATGCTATTATTATCCCCGGTTTTTCACTTGTGGAAACTGAGACAAACAGGTTTTGTCCAAGTGTTGTAAAAGCTAGTGCCGGAGACCAGATTTGAATGCAGGTTTTCCTGGACTCAAAGGCCAGATATCGAGTCACTCTAGCCATCAGCTGTTATGATACCATGGGGACATGGTATCTACAGTTGGAGAAAATCTAAAAAAAATTCTATTCCAATATTTTTCTTTTAAGTTTTAATTAATTTCATTAATTAAATTTATTTTAATTAATCTTTAATTTTTTTTCAGGTTTAAGTTCTCAAGATAAGAAATATGAAATTCATAGAAGTTACAGCATCATAAAGACAAGCATGAAGGTAAAACTGGCAGGTGGGAGGGGGCCGAGTTCACACAACTCCTAAGTAGCAGCAAGGGAATGACAAGCAGGACTTCCAAATATCAAATCTATAGTTTTCACTATACAAGGCTATATTTGAAGAGAAATTCAATTTTATATGTATTATTCAACTATAATTAAAGATATAAAGTGTCGAAATGAAATCAGGAAGATATGAATTCAACTTTTGCTTTGAATACCTCCTCACTGTGTGGCTTTATTTATTTAGCAATTTGAGTCTCAGTTTCCCAAAACTGAGTCTCCTGAGACTTGATCTTCAGAATGTCAAGAAACTATGCTTTTCATTTATTATTTACAAATATTACAGATATGTAAAATGTTTTGCACACTTCCAAGTGCTACAGAAATGCCAACATTCACTATTATTATAAGTTTCTATATTTGTAGCATCAATATATAGGTAAATGTATAAAATGATTTGAAAAGAGACCAACAAAAATATTCAGAAATAAGTAGAAAGTTTGAGCTTATTTGCAATTGCTTTCTTTAGATGCTCTTTGGGCTGGGTATAATGAAAACTTTTACAATCTATGGGGAAGAAATGAGTTCCCTGACAATTGAATTCAAATATATAAGATTTAGCATATACAAAATAAACACTTCCACAATCTATATCAGATTGTTTACTGTCTGAGGGAGGAGAGTGAGGAGGAAGGAAGAAAAAAAAATTGGAACTCAAAATCTTACAAAATAAATGTTGAAAACGATCTTATGTACTTAGGAAAAAATATTATTAAGTTGGAGGGGGAAAGAAGAAATATTCCTTCATTTCTTATTCAGTTTTATACAGACTCTTAGATTTGATGTATTTTTTAAAAAATTACAAAAGCTACTCAAGAGTACAACTGATTTTCTTTTATTAGAAGAACACATTTCTTATTTTTACAACAGTATATAAGACACCAGTAATTTCTCTGAATCTGGACAAAGAATTATCCAAGGTAATAGTCATAGTCAATATTGATCACTAAGCACAGGAGTTAGAGATAGGGCATGAAAAACCATTCTTGCCTCATCAAAAAAATGGGAATGGTGAGCAGCTAGGAAGCTGTCCGAATTAGAGACAATAGCTTTGAAGTTCATGTCTCACCTCTATTTTTCAGCTTTTCCTCTCTCCCTACTTCTATTAGTTTCTTCACTTATGCCTGGCCTACTTTTTTCCTAAAAGAAATAAGAGAATCTAAGTTATTAAAAATTATACAACATCTTAAAATGACTCAAAGTTATTGTTAGCACTACTGTCTTTCTTCCCAGGTTACTTATACCTTCGGAATCTAATACTTAATGTGCAACAAGAAAATGGTATTTACACACATATATTGTATCCAGGTTATACTGTAACACATGTAAAATGTATGGGATTGCCTGTCATCAAGGGGAGAGAGTAGAGGGAGGGAGGGGATAATGTGGAAAAATGAATACAAGGAATAATGTTATAAAAAATAATCATGCATATATACTGTCAAAAATAATTTATAATTATAAAATTAAAAAAAAAATAAAATAAAATAAATTACTCAAAGTTCACACAACACCCCAAATGTTGGTCAAATTTCCTTGTTCACTCTCACAGGACCAAGATTATCATCATCACCATCATCATCATCAAGATGAATATATCTCAGATGACATTTGATTTATGAGCTTCTTTTTGCCTTTTTATATTCCCAGGTCTTCACCTATTGCATGGTGCATAGTAGGTGCTTGACAAATGTTTATTGACCAAAGTGATTATCTCGTATCACATGTGATTCATATGAGTCATTACAATTTTAAGAGCTGTATGGTCAAATGTACATTTTAACACCCCAGGAAAGCAATATCAAACATAGTTAAGGATTTGCCTAAACTGAGTCTCTTAATGAAACTTAAATTCGCGCTTTCTCTCCCATGGTGTTGATTAGATTCAGTGCTCACCTTGTGAAAAATATGGTGTCTCAACTGAAATTAATGAGCTCTTCTTGACAACTTGTTATGAAGCAAATGTTATATTCAGGGAAGGCAACCCGGCCCCCTCCCCCAAGCGTAAGCTAGAGCTGTTTAGAAAGGAAGGAGAGACTACACTGATCGTGGCACAGGGATTGTGATGGGATGAGTCAAGTATATGTCAGTTGTCAGATTGGGGCAGTCAAAATTCATGATTCAGGTTTAACGATATGTACTCTGTTAACATAATACTTGGGAGCCCAATTTAATGAAGGGGGAAAATGATATATTTTCACATATAAAAGGATATTTTCCATTCATCCATCAACTGATACATCAGTCAACAAACATTTATTAATCATTTACTATGTACCAGGCAACTATGCTAGGAACTGTGAAAATAAGTTCTACGTCATAAGGAGTTTAATTCTAACAGAAGTACATTTGTAAATGTATATAAAATAAATATATGAAAATATATATGAAATAATTACCCAAAAGATAGTCTGAGAATGAGGGCACTAGTAGAAGTATCAGGGAAAAAAAGATAAATGCAAAAGGTGGCTCTTGAGTTGTCTGGAAGGAGGAGAGATTTTTTTGAGACAGAGGTGAGCAGGGGGTACATTACAGGCATGGGACCAGCCAGGACAAAGGCACAGAGAGGACAGAGCATGTCCTGCCAAGAGGATGAGAGAAGTCTAGTTTGGCCAAATATTAACAAGTGGAAGGGGGAATAATGTACTTTGAGGCAGGTCATGTAGGGATTTAAAAACTAAACAGAAGAGTTTATTAAATCTAGAGGCAATAGGAAACCACTAGAGTTTATTGAATAAGGGAGTGATATACCCTAGTCAGATCTACATTTAAGGAAAATTACTCAGGCTGTAGCATGTGGACTGGGGAAGGAAATGACTTGAGGCAGAAAGATCAATTAAGGGGATAATGCAATAATCTAGGAGAGAGGTAAAAAGGACTTGAAGTAGGATGGTTTCTGTGTGAACAGAGAGAAGGGGTTTCCATTCTAAAAGGGAAAGATAAAACTCAAAAAATAGATAGAAAGCAATGGTAGGGGGAGGGAAAAGAGACAGACAGAGATATACACATAAACATGCGGAGAGAGCGACAGAGAGCGACAGAAAGAGCGACAGAGAGAGAGAGAGAGAGAGAGAGAGAGAGAGAGAGAGAGAGAGAGAGAGAGAGAGATGAGGGGAAAGCAGGTACACGGATATACCAATACCAATGCACAGGGATGATGAGGAAGTCCAGAGAGTCAGCAGCATGGTCCAGAGGAAGAATATACTAATAGAAGGTAGATCAGCAAATATAGATAAAATGAAGATAAGAGAAAAAGAGAGAGAAGAGATAGCTGATATTACAATTTGATAGGAAGACAGTAGGAGATATAATCAAGAACAAATGTAGAGAGGTTAACCTTGACATGGAAAATGGTCACCTTATACCTTAACGGCAGAGAACGAGGTAAAGTAGGAAAGAGTGGCAGGTGGAGGAAATGACGTCAAATGAACATAAATAATATAGGAGAAAAGACTTCTCATGTAAAAGAACCATAATTTTCCCAGCAAAGCAAGAGGCAAGTTCTCACCTGAGAGAGAAAAGAGAAGTTGAATGCTTGAGAAAAGAATATTTGCAATGGATTTTGTGGGAATGAGATAAGGAAATAATTAAAAAGAATAAAAATATTGTCTTTTTTCAGTAAGGGATCCATAGGAGTTGGATGACATTTTAAGAGGAAGCATTGGCCAATGAGGTTCCTTCAGCACTTCAAGAATGTACATGTTGTTCTGCATTCTGCTAACCCACTTGCATGCTTAGGGAGCCAATTCTGGGCAAAGTCAGCAGAGGACTGTGCCTTCTATGTTAAAAGGAGAGAAGGAAGAGAGAAGGAGAGAACCATTACATCACCATACTAAGTATATGTGAACTAGAAAACCATCTTCTCATCAATTCCACTGAGTTAACACCTTGTTTCAATTATACTTCTCCAGAGTTTCAGCCCTTTACATTGTTCTGTGACTGGTTCCTATCTACTTTCTGTATAATAGAAGAAAAACCTTTTTAATTGGATGGTGAACTTGGAAATGAGTACATACAAATGAGAACCTACAAATAGACACAAGGAAGCTCTGTCTGGCTCCACTTCCTAATGACTTCTGAGGGAAGACATATTGTAAGACTTCAAGAGTCTAAAATTCTTGTCTTTCCACTTTTGTCACAATATAGTCATGAAGGGATTTGGCATTTGTTATTTCCTTATCTATTGCACTTTATTCTCCTCAGCTCTTAGATGACCAAGTGCAGGTTAGAGTCCATACTAGAGTATGGCAGAGTGAGCAAGTAAGTACCAGCCTCGGCCATGATCTATGGGCCCAGCTCAGGAGTATGCTTACCCAATAGTCACAACATCACATCCTGCAGATGAGAGAATAATGAGCCAGCATCTCTGTTTGATGAATTTGGTGTTGTAAACTATGCTTTTGAGCCACTTTTTAACATTTGAGCACACTCTCCCTTCAGGGTCCTTTCAAACACATATCCAGGAGCAAGGTTCCTATCTTAAGCATTTATATGAGTTGGCACCAAGATTTGGTCAAATGATTGAATCCTCCCTCTACAACATGGATTTATATGCACCCAGTGAGCTCCATTTGATAGCTAAGGAGTAGGAGTGTAAGAGGCTGAGGGTGTAAGCTATATACAGGACTGAGTTTTTGCAGAGGATGAGTGTAGACAGATCAAGGAGGAAAGGAGCTGGGGAATATAGAACAGGCAGACTTGAGAGAGAAGAATGTCAAATCAGAGCAGAAGCAATAACTAAAATAAGTAGAATTGTTGGAGATAGAAATAAGGGCAAAGTATGGTTTTAAGATGTGAGATAAATAGGGAGAGATGGAATAATAAGTTAAGGTCAGAGGAATGTAGGGTATTAAATGGCAGAAATGGAAAGCTTGTAGGTAACAGTGAGTTCTAGTTACTGGACATTCATATATATTACTAAAACAGAGAGCAGGAGGAGATCATGATATTTACATAAAATGAAGAATTAGGAGGTTAGAAAGTTATGGAAGTATCAATATGGAAAATGAAGTTCACACTATAGTCAAGAGTTGAGGAAGAGAGAAAGATATCGATCCTGGTGTTGAACTTCTTAAAAAAAAGATGAGTTAAATTTGCAGAAAGCTTTGCAGATAAAGTATTTATTTATTTTGAAGCTATAATAACCACACAATTTGAGTCCATAAAAATATGAAACACTCCCCAGTTGATAAATTCTCCTTGAATATGGATAGAAAGTTTTCAAAGGAAGAAGAACCAAGCCAAATGGAAGAAAGTTTGAATTACTAATAATTAGAAAAATGGGAATTAAAACAGCTTTGAGGTCAGATTGTCAATTTGTCAGATTGACAAAGATTTAAAAAAAGAAATTTGCTGAAAGGGATAGAGTACTGGACCTGGAACCCAGAAGATCTGATTTCAAATCTAGCCTTAGATATCTATTGACTGTTTGAATCTGGGCAAGACACTTAGCCTCTGTTTCAGTTTTTTCTCTTGTTAGATGAAGATGGTATCATCTATTTTCCAGGATTTTTAGGAGAAAATAGAGTTTATATTTATAAAATATTTTTCTAAATCTTAAAGTTCCATATGAAGTGTTAGGTATTTTTGTTGTCACTTTTCCTCCTCCTCCTTCTCTTCTTCTTCCTCCTTATCATCATCATCATCATTATATTGCCAGAGAATCTGAGAATTGGTACAGCTATTCTGGAAAGCTGTTCTAGAACTGCTTCCTAAAATGTACAGGGATACCACTACTAGGCCAAAGAGATCAAAGAAATAGAAACAGGACCCATATGTATACTTAGAGAAGCTCATTTTGTAGAAGCAAACAACTAGAAGCTAAGGGAAGGGCTGAATAAAGTATAGTACATGAACACAATGGTGCTGTGAGAAATACACTGATAATGTTGGAAGCTTACTATGAACTGATGCTAGGTAAAGTGAATAGAACCAGGAGAGCAATTTATGCAAGAACAACAGTATAAATCACTCCAAAATCATAAAAAAATTCTGGTCAATGCAGCAACCAACTATGATTCCATAGAATGAAACCTTCTGCCAACCTCTAGACAAAAAAAGTGATGGATTCAGAAAGCTAAATGGAACATGTTTTTAGACAAATTAATTTTGGAATTTGTTTTGCTTAATTATGCAAATTTCTTACAAAATCCTTGTTTTGTTTTTCTTTCTTTTTTCTAACAAAAAATGGAGAAAGAGAAAATCAGATTGTGTTTATTGCAAAAATAAATTTGTTTAAAAATAAATTTTAAAAGGGGAAAAAGAGAATGAGGGCCAATGTTTTAGAGCAATTATAATTTTAAGTAGAAAATTTAGATATCATTCAGTTCAAAGGAAAAGAAATTGTTAAGTGAATGTGGTAAAAACAGAGTCAGGAAATGGCAGGAATATTCCAATTTCTCCTCCAAGATTATTATGCCGAGATGTATGCTTGAATGTACATAAAGTAGTGGATAGGATGCCCAAAGATACTCTGTCACAGAGGAAGATGATATGGAGGATGGGGAGGGGCTTGTACCAATAAATTTTAGTGAATGGAAGGAATATGAGAGAAATAGATCAAGGCTAAAAATTTGTTCATTATAGAAGAGAAATTCTGGAAATGAGAGTGAAAGGGGCAGGAACAATAAGGGTAGAATGTGGGTGATGTAGGATGGAGGAAGATAAAAATGAGAGGACAGAAAGTGAGATTTAGAAGTAGGTTTTGTTTTAAATTTTTTATTTTTTTCCTATATGGTCAATGATTGATAACAAAGATTAAGAGAGAAACAGATGCTGAGAAACTTTTCACCATAGGGTTAAAAGTAGGTAAGAAATTTAAAATATAAGGTCATATTCTCTAAAATATGCTATTTCTGGGCAAGGGGCAGTCGTCACTTGCTCACTCTTACCTGCTATTTCTGGGAGCACTTAGGAGAGGTTGACTGATGTTATATCTGAATCCTGTTCAGTTGGCAGAGAATCATGGATCAAGTTAGTTTTGGCAAGATCAGCAATAACACACTGCTTCTGCTGCTCATGGGTAACTGGGAGAGGAGTACAGCAGAAGTAGTGAATGAATTGTGCTGTTGCAGACAGTGTCACCATCCAAAGAATCAGCAAAAGTTCACAAAAACAGCACATCTGAAGTCAAGCAAGATCTGGCTTTGAGTCTCAATGAATGACATTAAATCGTTTATGTTGGAACTCAGTCTCATTATTTGTAAAATGTAGATAATGTTCGTCTATATAATTCATGGTTATGGCATTTTGTTAAAAACAAAACAAAACAAAACAAAAAATGTGTTGTTTTGGAAAGTGAGATGTATAAGGAAAACATGGTGCAAGATCCAAAAGGTGTCATTTAACTCTGAACTATTAAATTAACAAAATTCCTTTCTGATATTCCTACCACCTACATGGACCACATCCAATTTTGTTATATATTTTAAATTCACGAGTTATCAGGTGATCCACTTAAACCTAGAGAGAATAATATATTTGTTGTTGTTCAGTTGTGTCTGATAACTCATGGACTTTAAACCATACAGTCCATGAGGTTTTCTTGGCAAAGATACTGGGATGTTTTGCCATTTCTTTCTCCATAGAAGTTTCCCAGGTCATTTAGAAAGAGTCTAAAACTGGATTTGAATTTAGATCTGTTATGTTATCCATTGAGCCATGTAGCTGCCCTAATGTGTTATTTTTCTAGTAACAACAAGAAAGGTGGTATTATCGATGAATACATGTTGCATATAAACAGCAAAACTTAATTGAAAATATTTAATCTTTTAATGGAATACTTTTAAAGAAAGCATATTATACCCTTCCCTACCTGATGAAAAAATGGACTGGAAACACATTTTCTGATGACTCAGAGTCAAATTAGGAAAATTCACTTTTGTGTCAGTTTTGACTTCCAACAAAGGTCATTTTATTTTTAAAATAATTTTACATAAGAAGCCTTAAAATATTAAAAAGCAAAATACCTGTAACAAAAAATGTATCATCTACTTACTTTCTTCAATTCAAGGGCTCAAAACATATGAAGGTAATAGAATTTCATGATGACATTTTTAAGAGCTTGTCAGATTCTTAACTTAAAGAATTTTAAAATATTATTTATACTAACTTATTTTAAATTAAGAATGGCTTCTGTTGAAAATCATAGGCCACAAATCAGGAAAAACTTTATCCTTTGAGAACTTAAGACATAAAGTAGTCCTTTCCACTGAATCTAATGATACGCTATTATATTATAGGTTTAAAATAGTGCAGGCAACTACAAGTCTAATTAGCAGAAAACTTAAGGCTGGTCCAGGTGGGTGGGCAGGAAGAAGAGAGCATTCTATTTTCCTCTACATCTCCATTGCACATAAATTAGTCAATAGTTTTAGACACTTTATTCCCATATAAAAGTAAAGAAATTAAAGAAATTATGTTCCAATCCTACATATAGATATAGATATAGATATAGACATAGATATAGATATATGTGTGTATGTATATATGTGTAGATATAGATATATATATATACGTGTATATGAAATTCTTTATATATCATCCAAAGCAAATTCTTCATTTATATAACTGATGTCCAATTAGTGTGACTTGTTTCAAGCTGCTAATCTATAGTTGATATGTACAGATATATTCAATGTACATGTATTTAACAAGTTATTCACTTTGGATTGTAGAGGAGTGCAGATATTGGGATTGTAGAGAAATGTAGATATTGGGGAACTCAGAAAAATATACTTGAAACAAGGATACTTACAGTAGGGTGTGACTGATGAGATGATGGTTCTCTAGTTCACATATACTTAGTAATTAGTATGGTGATGTAATGGTTCCACACTTGGCACATGCTCAGTGTGCTGTAGTGATGTAATTGTACTAAGGAATATAAGGGCTGAGAGTACTTGAGGAAGAGCAGACTCAAGAGAGACTCAAGTGCTCTAGAGTGTGCTTGAGCTCAATCTCAGACTCTAGACTCCAGAGAGATCCTCGAGAAAGCTAGCCTGCACATTACATTGGGTGGTTTTAATTACTAGGAAGATTTTACTTGACATTGAACTAAAATTTACTCATTGATCCTAGTTTCATCTTCTGTCCATAAATATCATTGCAAACTATATTTTTAAGGTAGAAGATTTTGCATTAATCTAATATTCTATGTTTAACACAAAATAGATTTTGGAGGAGTTTTCAAAAATCTTTATGCTATGAATAGGATCTCACACTTCTTTTTGTTTTTATATAGATACAGTTAACGGAAACTACTGGCATAAACCATCTTTCTACAATGATGGATCAAACAAATAATAAACAAACATTTTTAACACCTACTGTGTTCCAGGCACTAAGCTAGCTGCTAGAGATATATAGAAAAAAAAAAGAAGAAGAAAGCCTCTGTCAACAAAGAATTTATCACAGGAAACAAAAGTGAAGTATGTCAGTATGTGTGTGTTTATGCATGTGTGCACTCACATACATATTTGTGCTTACAAAGACCATCCCTGGTTATTGCATTTAAATAAATTCTTAAAAAAAACATAAACAAACCAGAAACAATTATGATCAACTAAAATTGAATTATTTCTATGTATATATGTGAAACATACAGTTATTAAAATTGTGACAAGCTAATATTTTATTTAGAAACAAAAAACTCAATGAATTCAATTAAATATTCTAGTACCTATCACAATGAAAGCTCTAGTAGATAAGGAGAGTGCAATTTTGTTTGAAATTGGTCATTTCCTCATTTCCCAACACAGATTAGCACCTTCTCTATAACTTAACAGTTTTAGAAAGTTGTTGAAGGTACAGAGAGGTTGTGATTTATCCAGAGCCACACAGCTAGTGTATGTCAGAAAGGGTACCTGAGCCCAAGAGTTACTGACCAGGACTGCCTCTCTCTTAATCTCTATTATTGGGGAGCTTTTATTTTGACTAGAAGAGACAATGTTTGGGGAGACAAGCAGAAGAACACAGAAACCCCTGAGGAAATTAAATTACTCTGATCAATGTTTAATTTTTGTCGGTGTTCCCATTAGCCAGCAAAGACCAGCATATACCCAGCACTCAAAAAAAGCTTTCTGGACTGATTGAAGACACATATAAAAGTTGGCTAATAAATGTACTAAAACAAAATAAATATGAAAGCAAAAAATGACATGAAATCAAAATAATGTAATATTAAAAGAAAATCAAATGGTGAAATATTTTAGCATTATCAGAAAGAGCCAGTATTCTTTAAAGAAAATTCATTAGTTTTTAATCCTCCTTAGAGCAAATTTGAAGATGGAAAGGACTTTTGGGTTTCTCAAGTCCATCATTTCTCCTCTCCGTTTTGCAGATGGATAATCTGAGGTATAAAAGCATTCAAGGTTACAATATTAAATATCTAAACCAGGATTGGAATCCTGATTTTCTTGACTCCATATCGGGTGTCCTATCAAGTACACCATGTTGTAGTACCCCACAACCTAAGGTCATTGGAAGCGATGGTTCTCTCACTCCTAAGAACTAGCTCATATTTTCAAAATTTTGAATATTTTCAAACAATCAAGTTTCATTAAGAATGAAACTTCAAACTCTAGTGGTAAGGCCTTTGAGAGAGCTTCATGACTAGTCAATAATTGAGAACATTTCATTTTAATATGTTTGACACATTCAAGGCCAGCTTAGCGCTAAGTAGGGCTTTGGTGGGATAAGATAAGCAATTCACCTACCCCTTTTGCCATCACGGATGGCAGAGCAGATGTAATGCAGAGAAACATGAAACATGAGCTAACTGGGCTCCTTTAGCTTTATTAATGACAGTGTCCATGGCTCCTGGATTGACTCACTAAATTATAATGACTAAAGGACAAGGAAAGTAAATAGCCCTGCTATTTTCTGCCTTCATTTTGCCTTTGAGAAGAATGCAAGTCTCTGGTATAGAAGAAGCTAAGTAATATCACTGAAAATCAGTCTTCACGAATTTTACCTGGTGAACATCGACATGTATAAGGGAACTACATAAAAACCATCAGAAATACTCATTTTTCTTCACTTAACATGGTTATACAATGTGTCAATTATTTAGTCACTTGGAATCTGCAAGAAGAAAGAGACAACTTTCTTTGTAGAGAATCAGTTGGCTATTATAATCCCAGGAGAATATTTGCATAATAACACTGAGCCAGCTGCAAGGTTAAATCCATTAATTTATTGGGAACAGAACACACTGTTCTGGTTGGCTATTGGAAAAATTGCTTTCTGAACTTGTCTTCTCCACCATCAAGTATTTACTGTGAGCACACAATTACCACAGCAAAGCTGGTGTTGCCAAGCAAAGAACCTTATTTAGCATGGAGAGTGGTAAGCACTCCACTTTGTGAATATGAAAAAAAAATTAATCTTGAAAAGCTTCCTAATTAACATTTTCTCCTTCACCAGTTGTTTCACGGGATAAAGCAGAGAACAAGTATTTCTGAGGGAGGTTAACTAGATGAACTGATTTCTGCAATAGCTGCAAGGGCAAATGTTACTACTAAGATGTTCTCTTGATAACTAGAAAAAGTCTCCTTGATCCTTGGTTTTCAGGGGAGTTTTAAAAGTAACTTTAAAAAATGGAACATCCATCTCCAATAATATCGAGAACCAACCTTTTCTTAAAGTACATTTCGTCTCTGAAAAGTAGCATTCTTGTCATTTTCTCTGATAACAAAACGTCTCTCCTTGAGGATACACACTCACCATGATGACTGTGCTCTGGTAAATGCTCAACTCAGACAACAAATAAAGAAAACTTATATAAAGATAGAAGAAATTGAAAATGTTTATTAAAGGTCTGATCAAAGAATCCTCATTATAATACTGCCTTTTATAACATTAATATGGTGGTGTAGAAATAATATAAGTACTGAAATCAAGGCCTTGATCTTTCCTTTTATCCTTAGTTGTGACAAGAAGCAAATCACTTAACCTATCTGATCTCAATTCCTTATCTGTAAAATGGATAGAATGAAAAATTGTATGAGCTACCTCAAGGGACTGTTGTGTTGTTCAAACGAAATAAACAAGGTACAACTTTTGAAAACAAAACCATTATATAAATGGCAAGTTATTGATGTGGATATTACCAAAATATAAAGAAAATATATCACAGTTCAAATTATCTTGGGAAATCAAAAAACTTTCTTGAGGTGAAGACTGACAAATTCTGGCCAGCATCAAGCAGAAGAGGGGAACGTTTTCTCCACTGTTAATATGTCAATAAATAGTTAAGTAACTACTTTGTAGCAGGCACTGTTACAAGAGTTGGGGATACAAAGAAAGATAAAGCCAGACTGATTCTATTCTCAAAGAGTTTACACTCTGATTGAGCAGACAGCATGAAACCACTTATACAGGCAAGATCTGCAGAAGATAAACTGGTGACAATTAATGTAGAGGGAAGGTACAAAAACAGAAAGCAAGAAAAGTTTCTCTCAGAAGATAAGAGTTTTAGCTAAAACTTGAAAGAAGTTGAAGAATTTAGGAGAAAAAAAAAGAGAAAAGAGAAAGTTCAAGAAGTGTGGTAAATGGAAAAAGTGAAAATACATGGATTCTAGAGGTAGAGAGTCTAGTGCAAAGAATGGAAAGGAAATATTCTAGTTTACACAGTATGCTAGAGGAAATTATAATACAGAGAATAAGAAGACTGGAAAGATAGAAAAGGGCCAGGTTAAAAAGGACTTTGGAAGACAGAAAGGTTTTTAAATTTGATTCCTAAAGCAATAGGGAGCCACTGAAGTTTTTTTTTTCCTATTTTCTTTTTTTTAATAGCTTTTTATTTACAAGATATATGCATGGGTAATTTTTCAGCATTGACAATTGCCAAACCTTTTGTTCCAATTTTTCCCCTCCTTCGCTCTCCCCCCTCCCCCAGATGGTAGGTTGACCAAATCATGTTAAATATGTTAAAGTTTAAGTTAAATACAATATATGTCCACATAGTTATTTTGCTGTACAAAAACGTATCGGACTTTGACATAGTGTAGAATTAACCTGTGAAGAAAATAAAAAATGCAGGCGGACAAAAATAGAGGGATTGGGAATTCTATATAGTGGTTCATAGTCATCTCCCAGAGTTCTTTCACTGGGTGTAGTTGGTTCAGTTCATTACTGCTCTATTGGAATTGATCTGGTTCATCTCATTGTTGAAGAGGGCCACGTTCATCAGAGTTGATCATCAAATAGTATTGTTTTTGAAGTATATAATAATCTCCTGGTACTGCTCATTTCACTCAGCATTAGTTCATGTAAGTCTCTCCACACTTTTCTGAAATCCTCCTGCTGGTCATTTCTTACAGAACAATAATATTCCATAATATTAATATACCACAATTTATTCGGCCATTCTCCAGTTGATGGGCATCCACTCAGTTTCCAGTTTCTGGCCACTACAAAAAGGGCTACCACAAACATTCTTGTACATACAGGTCTCTTTCCATTCTTTAAAATCTCTTTGGGATATAGCCCAGTAGTAACACTTCTGGATCAAAGGGTATGCACAGTTTGATAGCTTTTTGAGCATAGTTCCAAATCGGGAGCCTCTGAAGTTAATTGAATTGGGAGTACAAGTGTGGGTAGTGGACATGATCATATTTGTATTTTACAAAGATCAATTTGATGTCGAATGGAAGATGGACTGAAGTGGGAAAAGATCTGTCAAGGGTCAATAACCCATGGAGATGTGGAAGCAAGGGACAGATAATAAGAATCAAAAGAGGAATTTAAATAATAAAGTTTGAAATGCTTATTTTGCTCATTAAAAAGAATAAGAGACATAAATGCATACAGTAAAAGGCAGGGTAGAAAAGAAAGAAAAGATAAGGAGGGGAACAAATAAAGAAGGTAGGTGGATCTCAGGAAGGAAGAAGAAAGTATAAGATGTCACCAAAATTCCTTTCCTGGGTCAGTGGCATTGTCAGATATCAAATAAAATTGTCAAAACTTTATTGGGAAAAACAGCAACAACTATGTAATAATTGATAGATGAATAGAAAACAGATGAATAGAAAAAATATAGAAGAAATATTTAGAAATTACATACAGACATATAGAAAGAGAAAGAGAAGGGGGAGAGAGAGACACATACACAGACATAGAAAGAAATACAGAAATTTATAATGTTCAGTAATGTCAAGGCTATCAATTATTGGGGATAGAACTATTTTATACTACAAAATTGCTATGGAAATTGGTCATTATTTTAGCAGACAATGGTTTCTAATGAGGATCTTACACTATAAGCTCCAATAAATTACAAGATAAGCAATTTAAATGCATGATGGTACAGCATTAAAATTATAAGATGTTTTGCAAAAAAAAGATTAGTAAGATTCAAAAATTGCATAATATTAGTTTGAAAACATTAGAAAATCATTGCTATCCCTAAAATTATGAAATCAGATGAAAATATGGGGAAAACAATTTTTAATGATATATATATTGCATAAATTGTTATAGCTTTTAAAAAATGGTAAATAGATAAAGAAAAACACAAAATTGTAAAAAGAAGTTACAGGAGAAAAATAATGTTACATATCTTCCAATATTGGGTGTGAAAAAACACACATGTATAGAGAAAATTGTAAAATAGAACATAGAAGATTGAACAAACAAAAGCAATGCAGCCAGAATAAAATATGTATGTGAACTAGGATCAACATTTGCATTGAAGAGCTGATAAAAGTGTAAAATTATTTAATAAATCTATGAAAAATTAAGAATATCTAAATTATTATTAAGTACACTCCAATATTATTATGGGATCATGAATTTAGAGCCAGATCTAAGTGGTGATGGATTCCAATTGCTCATTTTACAGATGACACCAGAGAACAAAATTATTTGCTTAATTCAGGAAATAGTCTTCAGTTTCAGCATTTGGATTCCAAGCCTCGGAATTATAAAATCATGGTCCTCCTTTCCCCTCTTCCTTACTTGCTTTGCCCCTTTATACTATTTTTCATAGATAAATAAGTGTTCAAAAAATAGGTAGCTTTCAAAAGAAAAAAAATTATTAAAGGGAACTATGTAGAGTACAGCGACTGAATTCAGGAATATTTGAGTTCAAATCCAATCTCGGAGACAGCTGAATGACCCTAGGGAAATCACTTGACCAGTCTCTACCTCAGTTTCCTCAATTGTAAAATGAGGATTATAAAAACTTATTATTCCCACAGTTGTGAAATCAAATGGAATATTTTTTGTAAAGTTTTCGAGGAGCCAAGTCAGGTAACTTTTAGGTGCTACAAAACAACTGCTTCCATCTATAGCAACATAAGACCTTTGCTACCTCTTTTTGCCAGCCCACTCTCCCACTTCTAATGTGGAGAACCTCTGATGCAAGTCCCTTTGACTTCAGATCTCCTATCTCCTATTGTACTTGCCCTTTGAAGGTAAGGATGTGAACCCTACATTCAATGATGACTATTCTCACAAATGGTTTTATCCTTCAACATCCTGAGGACTCTGAACTCCTGTAGATTATTATCCAAATCTATTCCTCATTTCCCACTACCTGATTCCTCAAGCTCATTCTCCTCAATCCACTCACCTCAATATGTTATCCTAAATTCAACCAATCCTTCCACTGTGCCCTCTGGAATGCCTGTTCCATAGGCAATAGTTTTCTTTTCAGCTTGAATCTATTCCTTTCCCATTTCTTCCATATACTAGCTTGTACCTGTCTTCCCATTGATGACATAGTCTACTTGTCCATTCTTTGCATTATAGGCTACAAGTCTGATTTTGTCACCCCCTACCAGAAAAAGCCCCCAAACTCCAGAGGCTCACTATTTCATCCAGGAGCAAATACAGTCTAGTCACAGACAAAGACCTATGAAAACCTGACATTTAAATTGTTTCTTTTTTTTTTACCTATAGCCATAAAAATGTCTTAACTTTTTTGTGATAATTTGTAAGTAGAATAAAAGCGGGGGCAGAAAATGTCCACTTTTAGTGGGTTCTGTGAAAAATGTACAGAACATCAAATTTACTTTACAATGATCTGCTACTTTCATGTGAGTCCTGCATAAGAGAGAAGGCTATTATTTGCCATGCATTGTTACTTGAAATTCTGATTGGATTCAGAGTAGTATGAGAGGTCCAATCTATACTAGACATAATTTTTTACTTCCTATGACATACTTGGAGAGTTTCAATTTTCCAGTTTTAAAGTTTGTTTTTTAAATAACTCTTTATTTGTATTCTCTCACTCTTGAAACCATTTGATATGTATTTGTGTTCATGCTATATCCTCCCTCTCACTTCTGCTTTAAGAACAGGGACATTAACTTTTATCTGATTTATTCCCAGATAAGCACAGAGCCTTGCACAAACTTAATAAATGTTTCTTGAAGGGGTTTGTTAAGTGAAATAAGAAATAGTAATGATTTAGCTTTGTATATAAATCTGAAATTTTTGTTTATATAAAAAGATAACTGTTAACTTTTAGGAATGACCTCTGTAATTTAATAGTGGTCTAGTTATTATTACCCAGAAGTATCTTTGGCATCCCCAAATTATCAAGTTGTCTTCATATGATTTCTTGGAAAAATGAGCCTGACTCATATAACTTTGCCTGAAGAATTATTCTGGAATCAGTATATTTTAATTGCCCTCCATCTTTGAAAAAATAAAATAAATTCCACTTTATTGGCCTAAATAAGTTTCAATAAGGAAGATACATAATAATGACATTATGTGATAATTAATGATAATATAATTACATAGCATTTAAGTTTTCTAAAATATTTTCCTCACAACAACTCTGAGGTAAGTACTAAAGCTCTTTTGATTCTCATTTTACAGATAAGGAAACAAAGACCCCAAGAACCTGTGTGATTTTGCTCGGGTCATACAGCTATTAACTCTGAAAGCCAGGTTTCAAATACATCTGAAATACATTTCTGACATCAAGTACAAAAGTTCTTCTACTATCACAAAATGCTTCTTCATCTAAACGTTTTCCTTTATAATATTTCCATTATTTAAACAATATGGAAAATTATATTTCATTAGGATCTATGTGATGGTAAGAGCTTCAGCTTTTTAATGCTTTTTCATATAATCTAATACATTTTTGCAAAAGATTAACATTGAAATGGAGTAAAAACTTCACCGATTCAGAATTTTCAGCATTGGAAACAGGTTTTGCAGTATCTAGTAAAAAGTATTGAGGTAACTGAGTGATGCAGTGGATGGAGCACATTGGGCCTGTAGTTAGGAAGACCAGTTCAAAATTCTCAAAGACAATTCCTAGCTGTGTAACCCCAGGCAAATCATATAACCCTGTTTATCTCAGTTTCTTCAGTTAAAACAAGCTGGAAAAGGAAATTGCAAACCATTCTAATATCTTTGTCAAGAAAAACTCAAATGGGTCACAAAGGGTCAGACATGATTGAAATGGCTAAACAATAACAACATGAGAAAGAATTATTGATATCTTTAAATGACTTTATGGTTTTCCAGCCAATCAATAATCACTTACCAAGTACCATTTATGTGACAGACATTGTGTTGGTGGCAAATGCAAAAGTGAATAAATCGGTCTCTGAACTCAAGCTGCTTATGTTTTATTTATTTGCAAGATATATGTATGGGACAATAGCCACAATGGCAATAATAATAACAACTAACATTTAAGGTTTGTAAAGTACTTTACAATATTATTCAATTGCCAGAACAAATATCTAAAGCAAGTGCTATTATTCTCTCAGTTTTACAGGTAAAAAAAAATAGGCTAAAGTTTAAATGGCTGTGACCAGCCTACATAGCAATCAAGTATCAAAGGTATTATTTAAACTCTAGTCTTCCTTCCTCCAAGTCCATAACAATATGCAAACATATATATATATATATATATATATATATATATATATATATATGTATATATATAATATGTATATATATATACATACACATTATACATACATATATAATATGTATGTATATGGATACATACATATATATATACATACATACATATATATACATATACACATATATATATACATATACATATAGTAGTTTTTGGAGGCTGGGTATGAGCAGCAGGCTAATGATCAGGAGCTGTGAAGGAGGGGACTCTTGAAATGAGTTGTAAAGGAAATCGATGATTCCAAGAAGCAGATTAAGGAAGGAGAGCATTTCAGGAATGGGGGACAAGTCAATGCAAATACACATGATATTGAAATGGACTGCTGAGAGTAAGGGGCAGCAAGGACAGTCTGTCTGTACCAGAGAGTGTGAGAGAGGAATATGTAGCAGAATAATGTGAGTGTAAGAGAAAAAAATTTGAAAAATCCACAAATACACGCATGCAGATATATGTTTTGCTCATTCAAGTCTTACGGCCAACCTATGAGATCAATAATTTTAGGTGGAATTACATTATAGAGATGAAGAAAATAAGGCTCATAGTGGTAATATGATTGGTTCATAGCTCCAAAATTAAGTGTCAGGACAAGGTTTGAATTCAGTTCTTTCATATCCAACCTTTCTTCTACTACACAAGACTTACCAAGCTACTTTGTCATGTAAATGAGATTAAATAAGAAACTACAAAGAATGAGCTGAGTAAAGTATTTTATCAAATAAATGTATAATTAGACCATAAAGCAACCTGGGCATATGGAAAAAGTAAGTAATAATTGTTGGACAGAGACAATATACTTTCAAACATGTATAATCCTTGCTATTGGGGGAGGCTGAATCTAATGGATCACAAACTAGGGAGTTCTGAGTTGTGGGGAGCTAAACTGATTTGGTGTCTATATTAAGTCCAGCACAAATATGGTAAATCTTGAGAGAAGGAGGTAACCACATTAGAAAAGGAGGGGGCAAACCAGCCAAGGTCAGAAAAATAAATACAAAAATAAATGTGTATATATATATGTATATATATATTCAGAATTGTGCTTTATGAGAATTGCCCTGCTAACTAAATGGAGGATAGACTGGAATGGAAAGATATTTGTGAGAGGAAGACCAATAGAAGGCTAGTTGTGATATCATAAAAGTCCTTAAAGGATGGCAAATGCTTGAATAGAAAAAAAAGCATTCGTATTAAAGATATTGAGAAGATAGATATAACATGACATGATAATAGATTGGATTTAATAGAAGGATAAAAATACTGAGGAATTATGGACAATACCAAAGGTTAAAGCCTGAGTAACTTGGGAGTGTAGGGGAGCCCTTGACAATATCAGGGAAATTCAGAACAAATGAAAGATTTGGAGGAAAAAGAATGAGCTCTATTCTACACATGTTAAATTTAAAATATCTAATAAGTAATTCTTAATGCATTCTAGAAAAGCTGAATTTTTCTAAACATATTCTAGAATTCACCTTTGACTTACTCAGATTGCTGGCTCCCAACAAGGGTCTAAATGCATAATGTTTCACTCTAGGACATTATTCATGGAGCAGGACATTTGAATGGAAAGATGAAAGCATTGATAACACAAACAGAATCACAGCATATGGGAGTGAGAAGGGAACTCACTGACTACTTGTTCCTATTCATACACCAAAGGAATCTGTATGATGATATACCTGACAAGTGTTTAACCAGTTTCCAATACAAAACATCTAAGGAAGAAGAGTCCATGGAGCTCTATCCATTCCTCCTTCAGACATCTCTAATTGTTAGGAAGTTTTTCTGTCATGGAACCTAAATTATCCCCCATAGTTCCTAGTCATTGCTTCTGATTTTGCCCTCTGGGGCCAAAAAAGAAATTTAGCTCCTCCCCTATATAAAATCCTGTCAAATACTTGTAAATAGACTCTTCTCCCTGAGTCTTTTTTCCTCAAGGCTAAAATCACCAGTTCCATTACATAATCCTCCTATGATATTAACTCAAGACACTTGATTGCTTTCCTCTGGATACTCCTTATCCTATCAATATTCTTTTCAAACTGAAAGATCTCTGAGTAATTACTATACTCCATTGTGAAATGAGTCAACCATTCTGAAGGGCAATTTGAAAAGATGCCCAAAAGGCTAAAAAACTGTGCATACCCTTTGATCCAGAAGTGTCTCTACTGGGTCTGTATCCAAAAAGAGATCATAAAAAGAGAGAAAAGGGCCCATAGGTGCAAAAATATTTATAGCAGCTCTTTTTGTAGTGGCAAGGAACTGGAAAGTGAAATCATCAGTTGAGAAATGAGTGAATAATTAACAATATAATTAATATAATGGAATATTATTGTTTTATAACAAATGATAAGCAGGCTGATTTCAGAAAAGCCTGGAAATACTTAGATGAACTGATGTTGAGTGAAGTGAGCAGAAGCAAGAGAATATTGTACACAGGAACAACAAGATTGTGTGATGATTAACTCTGATGGACTTGACTCTTTTCAACAATGAAATGATTCAAGACAATTCCAATAGACTTGGGACGGAAAGTGCCATCCACATCCAGAGAGAGAACTACAAAGACTGAATGTGGAATGAAGCATAGTATTTTCACCTTTCAAATAAATAAATATTATGTTCCACATAATGCCTGAGAAGAGTAAAGTAAAATGAAATTGGCCCCTCTTTGATATCATGTTCCTTTTAATGGCAGAAGATTGCATTGACTTTTTTGGCATCTGAATTATTTGCCTCATAATGCACTTCCTATGATCCTTATATCATAGGAAGTTTGTTTTTTTCTGAAGAATTGTCTAACCTTTCCCATATTATCTGTTTTGTACCCAAGTGCAAGACTTTATATTTATCCCTATTATATTTCTTCTTACTAGATTCATTACAATGTCATGGCCTGTCAAGGTCTAGACTCTGCCATTCACTCTGTTACCTATCTCTCAGGTCTGAAAATTTGATGAGCCCTCATCATCAATTTTCATAAAATATTCATCAAAACATTTTCATAAAATATTAATCAAAACATTTTTATCCAAGTTATACGTAAAATGTTGGGGCCTAGCAAAGATATCTCGTGCATTCTACTAGAAATACCCAGTCATGTTGACATTGAACCATTCTCAGCTACGTGACTACGTGAGTTCAGCTACCCAATCAATTTCAAATCATTAGGTTGTATTCTCACTTAATCCACATCTTTCCATCTCCTCCAAAAGAATAGTATAAATGAAGTGAGGCTGGTATGACCCATTATTTCCAAAATGCTGCTGCTTCTTTGCCTATATTTTCAAACCTGAGCTATTTCTGTACTTTCTACTGATCGCCAAGATTTGAAAAGAACAAAAGCATCCTTCTGTTGCCTTATTGTGGGAGAGAATGAAGTAAAAGTCATTTAGTAGGATAAAAGTACTATAGTACCCATGAAACACGGGGATAAAAATTCTAAAACATATCATGATCACTAGCTAGCCTCTTACCTCTTGCCAACCAAAGAGGAAGATTGCCAAATACTTAGGAAATATATTTTCATGCATTTTTTAAACTAAAAGTAGATTTCTAACAAGTCAATCAGCTACCAAAATTACATATTTTATTGCAAAAACATTTCTTTTAATTAAAAAACTGAATTATATCCAAATAGTTGAATTAGGAACAAATTATTTAAAATAATACTAATTTAATTAAAAAAAAAAGAATTTCTACAACAATGTGGCCATGTCAAACCAAAAAACTAATACTAAAAATAAAGTATGTTCATTCAAATGGGTTTAGAAGACAATAAACACATGTTTAATAGTTGCTAAGATGAAAATTATTTAGGAAGAACCACAGTCTCATTGATGTGAATATGCCCTACAACAACGCAGATAGTAAACCACTCAGGGGCATCTATATGTTGGGTCTCCTCCAAGACCCTAGGCTACGTCCTTTCTTAAGAGGTCCTTCCTCCAGGGCTCTTGATAAGTGGCTGACAGTTAAGCACATACACTGCCCACCAGTTACCTTATAATTTTACTACCTCACCAAGTTTACTCTCTACCCCCAACTCTAATCATATATCTTTCAACCCAACTTAAAACAATTAGAAAGAAAAAGAAATAAGGGAAAACAGGAAAAATTTAAAGAAAATAAAGAGCAGAGACAACACAAATTACAAAATATATAGGCAAAAATTCTTTGAAGTTAAAATTAAAAAAATATATGAAATCTACCAACAAATATAATTTCATCCTAAATCCAAATGTGATATCTGGCTTATAAATAAGAATCAAGATAAATTGATTTGACATATTCTCCAATCACCTTCCTTCAGCCTGGTCATTTTAGAAGTGGTCAGTAATGTATGGATTCGGTTTTATTATAACTATGGTATATTTATCAAACATTGATTTGCCTAGTCAGAAAGAAGCTATTTAAGTAATCTTAATTCCATGCAAAGGGAGGATTTCCTGAGCCAATCCTAGAAAGCTCTCATCCTCAAAGAAACTTAGTCTCCAGGGATGATAACCACAAGGGAGCCAAACCTTTGCTTACAGGAAAGCTTTTGATTTTAAAATCAAAACATATTATTGAGCATTTTTCCAAAATAAAATATTCAAATTACAGAAGCTTAGAATTGTAAGAGACTATAGAGGTCACCTCATCCAAAAGATTAAAGCCATTTGATATTGTTCTATGCTTAAAATTCACTGTTTGTGTTTGTACTGTATCACCAATGTACATTGGACAATTCTATTTCACATATTTACCCTTAGTAATTATAGAAAATGTTTGTCTGTTTTTTCCTAGACAAGCTCAATTCCAAGAGAACAGCAATCATCACAATACAGGTTGATCTTAACTAAAACACTTAACCTTTTAATCTGTTTGGATATTTCATGTAAATACAACACATACACATAAAGTATGAGTGTGTAAATTTGTGCATGTAGGAACACTATCAAGATACCAATATGTGTATCATATGAATTATTAAGATCATAAAGATGTCTCTAATTACCATATACACATGGTATCTTTCATACCATATACCAAATTCTTTTTTTTAATCTTTGAAATTCTCCGCAACATTTATCAAAATGTAAAATGACTCCCACAATATCATATTAGTGACAATGTTAATTGTAACCTTATCAATTTGCTATTCCTTTATTCTTTTAAAATTAATTTTATATTTATACATTTTAACAGTATATATGCATGAGTAATTTTTTTTATAACATTATCCTTGTATTCATTTTCCAGATTTTCCCTCCTCCCTCTACTCCTCCCCCTGATGACAGGCAATCCCATACATTTTACATGTGTTACAATATAACCTAGATACAATATATGTGTGTAAATACCATTTTCTTGTTGCACATTAAGAATTGGATTCCGAAGGTATATACCAAATTCTTGAGACACAATCTCAAGTCTTTAATCTCATGACTCAACTCTCTAACTTTCATCTTTCTTTTAATATAAAAGACAATATCTCAAAGAGATACAAGCAAAATTAGGTTATGGAGGTGCCAGATCTCCTGCTTAAAACTGTGTGTGTGTGTGTGTGTGTGTGTGTGTGTGTGTGTGTCTGTGTCTGTGTGCCTATAAAAGTCAGATATTAAGTCACTTTTTCTTTACTTTTTTCAGTCATGTCCAACTCTCCATGATTCCATATGGTGTTTTGTTGGCAAAGATAAAGGAGTGGATTTCTATTTCATTTTCCAAATCATTTTATGGAAAAGGAACTGAGGTAAACAGGTTAAAAAAAAAAAAAAAAAACCCTGCTCTTGTCTAATGTCATAAAACTACGTATCTGAGGCCAGATTGGAATTCAGGTCTTCCTGACTTCAAGCCAGCTACTCTATTCCCTGACCCACCAGCTGGCCACACACACACACACACACACACACACACACACACACACACAAACATATACACATGCATACACACATTTGTATACATGCACATATAAATTTATTATAGTGTATGCAGATATGTACATTTAAATCTGAAAACTTGCTGTCTCTCAAAGGTTGTCTTGCATATTCTAATTCATATTTATACTTTCAGGCATTTCCCCTCCCAAAAGTCACCTATTTCTACATTGTATTATTTATTACCTTGTACTCTATTTTTAGTTTTAAATATCATAATTCTGAAACATTTCTTCTCTTAAAGGCAAAACTTTGCCACATGTCTCATCAATTCCTTAATGATTAATCCAAACAACTAATTATTCAAAAAGTATCTATTTAAATACCTACTCTATTTTGTGCCAAGTACAGTGCTTGTTTTGCAAGTGCAAATAAGAACATGAAAAATTCTTTGTCCTCAAGAGGCTAACATTATATTTGGGGAGACTCTATATTAATAATTAAATACAAGATGATTTGGGGGAGAGGGGAATCACTGGGGGATTAGCAATAGCTTCATTTATAATGCATTTTTTCATTCAAATTTTGAAGGAAACAAGAAATTCTTAAAAATGATATATTATTACTAACATTTTAGCCAATTTAAACCAATCCAACAAGCATTCATTAAGGAACTAGAACATAAAGACAAGAAAATAAATACTCCTTGTAATCTAAGTATTTACATTCCACCGGAGGAATAGAGAGTCCATATTATCTCTATGATGGCAAGAGAGCTGTCATAGGGTGGCTTCCCATTTAGCTGCTTGTTGCATATTATAGCAGGTAACTCCTGACTTCCCTGATTAAAAATCAATGACCTATTTAGAAGTTCTCTTTGCTCTCCAAAGGAAGATTCCCACTCTTGTTTCTGAAAGAAAGGAACTCTAGGGACTTCTCTCTCTCCATGCTTCTCTCTCCACTCCCTCCCCATTCCTATTCCTATTCCTTCCTCTATCCTTTCCCACATTCTCTTCCCCTTCTCCTTCTCTTTCCCCTTCCCCTTCCCTTCTCTTCTATTCCTCTCCCCCCTCTATTCCCCCCTCCCCACCTCCCTTCCAATCATCCTCTCCCTCTCTTTCCCTCTTCCTCTCCCTTTCCCTTTCTCTTTCCCTCTCCCTATTCAATTTTCTCTCCTTCTCCCTTCCCTTTTTTCTCCCTCTATTTTCCTCTTCCCCCATCCTCTTCCCTTTTTCTATCCACCTCTCTCTCTCTCTCTCTCTCTCTCTCTCTCTCTCTCTCTCTCTCTCTCTCTCTCTCTCTCTCTCTCTCTCTCTCTCTCCTCTCTTCCTACCTTCCCTCCTCTCTCCCCTCGAAATTCCCATTCCTACTTTCTCAGACTTGTATACCTCCAACTAAGTAGTTCCATCAATCACAGGTCCTGTGGTCACAGAGTTTGGTGATTGCACTGATCATAGTTCTTATATCTTTCCAAGTTGGTTTTCTTTATAATATTGTATTTTCATAAATTATTCTGGTTCCTATGCTTCCAGCCCCACTGGATCTCTGAAGTTCAAAGGTCTGTATTGACAATGGCTTCTAGGGCACCTCAAGACAAAAAGCTACAGTAACTTTGTGTCCCTGAGGGCTAAGGCTGTGAGACAACATTATTAGTCACTGATGTTCCTAGTGGTTTCTCAAGTTCCTGCTGTGGTTTTAAACGCCCTGAGAACCTTCACGCTTCCTCTGAGATTTTCTTTAAGAACACTCAGCTTTTGCTGCCTCCAGTCATAGAGCCACCATGTTCTGGCCTGTCTCAGGTCATGCTAGGAAACAATTGTTTATTTGCTACACAGGCACTAGCTATGATATAGGTTATTGCCCACAAGTTTCTGGATGATTTTTTGCACAGTTCTGGAACAAAAGAAGACACCTGATGCAGTTTCTATTAGCTTTTTAAATCATTATTTGATTTAATTTGAATTTCAGGTTTTTGCTGCAAAAGGCATTTAGGATTTGGGCTATCTTCTTCCATGTAGGCAATAATCTAGATTAGAAATGTATTCTTGTATTTCTGCTTCATTTTTGCCCTCCTCCTCTTAGCTCAAGTCTTACTCCTTCAGCGCAAGGCTTTCTTATCTCTCAGTTTTTCAAATTCTGTCAAATTTTCCTTCCCCAGATTCAAAATTTAGCCTGCTCCACAATTCCAGTGTCTCTCAAAACACTTTCATAATTAGTCCTCTTTTTTTAAGTCCTTCACCTTTCACTCCTTCCCTCACCCAAATCTTTTTTTAAATTAAATTTTGCTTTAGAAACTTATTAGTAGAGGATTCTGAGGAGATAACAGAGTACATCAATAAATTTCAAGCTCTCCAGAATTCCTCCATAAACAGAACAAATTTGTGCCTTAGAGTGAACATAGACTGATGAAAAATCCAGAAGACTTGGTATAACCCGAGAAGACCTGAAGAAAGATCCTGGGTAGGGATTAACCCATATGAAGTGCAAACACCTCCAGATTAGCTCTGCTGAAATACCAAGTGGGGAGCTCTGGGGTGAGCTGGAATCAGAGGAAGCCTCAACAGGAACCCCAGAAATTTTCACCTCCTGGACTTTGTGGGGAGTAGGAGGTTTGAGTCCAGGAAGACTTAGGGAACTTCCGCTCATCAGGAACACCAGGCCAGCTGTGCTGCTGGGATGCAGTCCTGGGAGAAAAGGAACCAGCATATTGGGAGTGCAGAGATAGGAAGGCAGGGATACTGCTGGATGTAGGCACTTGTAGGTGGAGGGAGCTTTTGGTTTGGGGTTCTAGGTTAGAGGGTGGAGCTGAAGTGAAGCTAGAGGCACTATCCACCACCCCCCAATTAGAGGAACTTACATTAATACCTCTTATTTTTAAAAAAATACTGGAAAAGAAGAAAGACCCCAATCATAGAAACTAACTATAGGAATAGGGAAGACCAGGATTCATCTTTAGAAGAGAACAGTGAAGTTAAAAAACAAAACAAAAAAACTATTTCTATAGTTAAATGGGCACATAACAATGTTCTGTTCTGTTTTGTTTTATTTTCCTTCTTTTTTTTTTATTTTGTGTTTTTTTAATAAACAGAAAATAAAATTAAAAACAAAGAGAAACCTACTAGCTAGGTGACCCTATGCAAGTCACATCACTTCTATGTAGCTCAAAAAGTTTCCTAGGTTTAGGAAACTAAATCTACAGTCAGAGATTGAAGGGTAGCAGTTTGTATTGTTTTCTTTTTTTAATGAGTAGAGGTGTAGAAGAGGACATAGAAGTGAAATACACATTGGAATTTGTCCATGTTGATGAGAACACAGTTCTTTCTGTTAATCAGTAGAACCTGTTCTGAATACAAACATGCAGAAAGGTTTCTTTTTAAGTATAGTATTTACTGAGGCATTGAATTAAAGTGTAATGTTTAATGATAAAATATTTATAGCTACATCAAGTGATGTTAAATTGGTCATTAACAACTATTAATTGGTTCATTGTATAAAAGCACTGTACATGAAAAATCAACCTCTAATAAAATGTTCCATGTACCTTATGATCTATGTATGTATAGTTATGTTATTATATACTATACATATTATTCACAATTAAATTTAATTCATTAAAACTTTTAGACTACGTGAAACCATAAGGTCAACTACAGTGTGACTAGCCTGACTATGGTTTTTAGATTTTTAAAGATTAATTTAGCTTTAATGGAAAAATGGCTTTTTTCTTCTTTTAAAAAACAAAACAAAAAGTTTTCAATCTAAAGAATATTTAAGTTTATTGATTATAGACCATTTAGGCCCTTAATTTTAAAGGGGAAACCTTTCAAGAAGCATATTAAGTCTTTAATAAACACATATTGATTGATAAATGATTCTGGCAGCATTCTAAACCAGGTTGACAACTGCTACAAATGCATGGAAATGGGAGATTGAACACTATGTGTGAAGAATTTCAAAAAGGCCAATATGGTGGAACAAAAGAGTACTTAGTGTAAAAGAGTAAACAATAAGAATATTGTAAAAATCAGACTTTCAAGAGCTTTCTGTGGCAAACAAAAGAGTTTACATTTTATCTTTCAGGTAAGATGGGGCCATAAGCATTTATGAGAAAAGGATTGGGGCTGATATGGTCAGAACTTGTCTTTAGGAAAATCACTTCTGGCCAGATGACAACCAAGCAGATATTCTATTAGAGAAAACCAATGGAAACAGAATGTAATGTAATACCTGCTTTACTCTTTCTACACTTTTCATTATTTTGGGCCCATAGATAAAGAATTATCTCAGAGATATCAGCAAAAAAAAATAGGAAAGAAAAGATCAAACCATGCACATCCGTAACAAGTTATCACCCCATTTTGATTTAAATCAGAAATTGCAATTTTCTAGAGCATACTTTGAATGATCTTTTTATGGCCCATATGCTAGATTTTAAAATGGTAGTTGTTTCCATAGGCAATAAATACTGCTTCTGAATGAAACGGTTACATTATCATTCTAATATTAAAATCTGCTATTTAAAAATCATCCATCATAGAAAATACTGATTTATTTAAACATACACCATTCTTGCTTTGTTCCATGTGTGACATTTAAAATATATGTGTTTCATTGTGACTGATAATATATGGTAAACATAACAGTCAGTAATGTCTATTTGAATAAATATAAAAGCCCCACAAGGATCAGTTTATACCATCAAAGCAAAGTTTTCATTGCAGGAATTAAAAGATTTAACATAAAAAATAAGCATCCATCTAATAAAAATCTCTTGCTTATGTTAGAATATGCATTTGCTTCTAAATAAATGTTTTAAAATAAAATTTAAAAATCAACTTTGTCCTTGCTTTAGCCCTTTCTATTGTTTTCATGTATTACCTCAAATCTTCAGCAAATTAGGCTATTAACAATCTAAACTACCTGGGACAGATACACACACACACACACACACACACACACACACACACACACACACACACAGAAGTTGGCAGAAAGGAAAATGTCAAAAAACAAACAAACAAACAAACAAACAAAAAAACACTCAAGCATTTTATTCCAGGGGTTAAATAGGTTTGGTGAAAAGAAATCCAAACACAAAATAAAAGTCAGAAGAAGGAAGAGTCTAGAATGTTGCAACCTAAGAAAATATAATGTCATGAGAAGATACAATACAAAGATGAAAACATCATATACCTTAATAATCTCTAAAGGCATTATTATATTTACAGGAGAGTAATGGATGCTTATTATGGGTAAAGAATCATCTGGAAAATGTTAGATTCTGTTCTCTATTCTTGGTTTGGTCAGGCATGGAAATATGTAACCTAGTAAAGAAAAAATTCCATTGAATATGGTTAAAATATAAATAATTTCACTACTTAAAGTGAACAGTTTCAGTTATGTGGAAAATTCAGTTTCCTAAACACCTCATTACCCACAATGTTGGATGAATGAGGAATTGCTGTATTTATCCATGATACAACCTAATTCCAGGCCTAATCCAGTAATAGCCAGCAGCTACCCCTGAAGCTTCTGAGCAAGAATTACTAAGTAGACTCTATCTATAGCTATAGCTATATATACATAAAGAAACATACATACATGCATACATACATATACATATATATATTTGTTCAAATGATAGATTGTAAAAATAATGACTATTATATTCCCTTAGATATTAAGATCTGCATCATATTCAATTAACCAATATATATTGTTTCTACACACACACACAAACACACACATATATATATTTTATTTATATATATATGTATATATATGTAAATAAATAAATATATATATATACATATATATATATACATATATATATATGTATATATATATATATATATATATATATATATATATATATATATATATATATATATATTATTTATAGAGGAAGTACTTGTAGGTGAGGGGACAGAAAACATGATGGAAACATCATTACTGTGCTAAAAGTTGAAATTCTTCTTGTTGATTTTCATGTTCTCCTTCTCCCAATCAATCATGTAAGTCCCCTGGTACTTTGGAAAAGATACTGGACTTGGAATCAGAGGATCTATATAGAAATCTTGGTTCTGTTCCTTCTACTTTGAATAAGCCACTAATTCCTTGGGCTTCTGTTTCCTCCCTATAAAGTGGGGAAACTGGACTAAATAATCTTTAAAGTCCTCCTAACTTTAAATTTATTACCCTATGTTTCTACGGGATCCTACAAGATTCTAAGCATATTCCCATATTTATCCTGCTACACAAGAAAAATCAGATCAAAGGGAGGAAAATGAGAAAGAATAAAAAGCAAGAAAACAACAACAAAAAGTGAAAATACTATGTTATGATCCACATTCAGTCCTTATATTCCTCTTTCTGAATGCAGATGGCTCTCTCCATCACAAGTCAATTGAAATTGGCCCGAATCACCTCATTTTCCTCCCTTTGATCTGATTTTATTTTATTTTATTTTATTTTTTTGTGCAGCAGGATAAATATGGGAATATGCTTAGAAGAATTGAATGTGTTTAACCTATATTGGGTTACTTGCGATCTAGGGGAAGAGTGAGATTGGTAGGGGAGAAAAATTTGAAATAGAAGGTTTTGCAAAGGTAAATATTGAAAATTATATTTGCACATATTTTGAAAAAATAAAAAGCTATAAAATAATACCAGGCAACATGGGTTAAGTCTCATCTCCAATGTGTGGTAGCGGCATGATTCTGCATAAGTTACTTAACTTCTTAAAGTTTAAGTTACTCCTCATAACAAAGAAAGAACACAAAAGCTTAGAACTCTGCTAAAATGTTTAGAACAACTGCAAATTACAGTTGCTGGTTTCCATTGGAAGAGGGAGTTTCCTCAGATTCATTCCTCAGAAATCATAGATCCAATCCTTATCCTTACCCATCCCTGAAACCATAAAAATCTTTGAATGCAGATGAGGGATGAATCACTAAGCAAATTTGTAGATGACATTGACATGATGTCATCTCTTTTCTATGAACATTTATAATTCTAATTCCAGATTTCATGATTTCTCTCCTGGACTACTGGTATAATTCCTTAAACTTTCTCCTTTTTAAGTTGAGGGCATGCCTATCAGGTAGAGAATGACTGAACAAATTTTGGTACATGATTCTGATGGAATATTATTGTGCTATAAGAAATTATAAGCAGAATAATTTCAGAAAAAAATCTGGAAAGAATTACATGAACAGTTGCAAAGTGAAGTGAACAGAACCAGGAGAATGTTGTACACAATAACAGCAATATTGTACAAAGAGGAATTGTGAATGATTTAGCTATTCTCAGCTATATAATTTTCTAAGACAATCCCAACAGACTCAGGATGAAGGATGTTATGTGCCTCCAAAGAAAGAATTGATATTTTCTGTATGCAGACTGCAGCATACTCTTTTCCTCTTTCTTTCTTTCCTTTTTATTCTTTTTTTTTTGGTACAAAATGACTAATATGGAAATGTTTTACATGATTGCATATGTATAACCCACATCCGATTACTGAGCATCTCAGAGAAGGGAAAGGCTAAGGAGGGAGAGAAAGGTGGAGGGATAGAATTTGGAACTCAAAACCTTAAAAAAGTATTAAGAAGTGTTTTAACATTTAAATGTAAAAAAAAGACCAAAAGATCTCTCTCCCTCTCTAATATCCAGTTTCCTATTGTGATGTAGATTCCTATCTACATAGTGTCTTAAAGTGTTAAAAAGTGCCTTAACATACTTCATCTCATTTCATGCTCAAAGATATTGGGGTAGAAGAAGCTTTTTTTTTTTTTTAACTTCACTTTGAGGGAGAGTTTACAAGTATTATTGTCCTCCATTTATAAATGAGTAAACTGAGTGTCAGAGAGTTAACTGATACACCTATACTCACACAGCTAACACTAAAGATAGGGAGAGCATTCAAATCAACATCATCTGGATCCTACATACAACACTCTATTTATTACACCACAGTTTAATAATTACCTTTCTCAAGCCTTCCTAGGTTTTATGACATACACTTTCCTCCCTTCCCTCTGTGCAGAAGTGTTTGTTTGTTTGTTTGTTTTTTCTGGAGCACTTGAAACATTTTTTAAAATAAAGACTGTTCCCATAGACTTAGAAAAGTTTAAGCTTTAATAGGTATTAAAGTTTAAAACTGTACAAAGACTTTTGGTGACATCATGAACAGCTCATGTACTTATAGTCTATTTTGTCACATTTATGGCTGGAAAGTATATTTAAAAAACACTGAATCTTTTAAAAAATCAATACGGTAAGTATACTAAAAAGCATCAAAGATATAGATGACAGGTGAAAACTGATTACAAAATATTTTAAGTTATGACCTATAGTCATTGTGGTATAAACTTATAGTGTACACCATGATTTAAAAGATATAATCCAGGGAATTTACGACCAAAAAGGAGTTGTACTAGGCATGTAATAAAAGATTTTAAAAAATCATTAAATCAAGTGTTGAAACAGTATTCGCCCAATACTAAATGATCAGGGGTTCTTAATTTTGGTCTCATGAACTTTTGAAAAAAGGTGATAATTGGATTTTAATATGTTTTCTTTTGTAACCTATGTCTTTTATGTTATGCATTTTGAAATATAATTGTGTAAAAGAATCCATAAGCACCATCAAAATGTCTAGAGATTCCAAGAGACAAAAAAGTGAAGAATCATTGAGCTAGAAGAAAGATTACAGAGTCTGGAATAAATCCTCTGTCATAAATTCATGGAGGACCTCAAATAGGCATTTCACAAAATGAAAGATATATATGGGCTGCAATTTGTACTGTGAAAGATAGTCATCCACATGAATGAAATCAATACATTGAAGTTATTATTCAAATCAGCCAATTGCAAGTAAAAATCTGACCCTGTTAACTTAAGAAATTCACAAATATTCATCAAGAAATTACTATGCTGAATGCTGAGAGAGATTAAAAGGGGTGGGGGGAATCCCTGCCCTCAGAAATTTTACCCTCAACTAGGAATTACATTGTACTACTTCACTGTCCATGTTTCTCTTTCATTGAATAAAACCGCCTCATGCTTAATTATGTTTTGTCACATATGCCAAATATCACAGATTTAAGATCTGGAAAGGAACTTCAGAGATCAAATTCAAATCTATTTTTAAAAATCCATTTATTTAAAACTTGAATAAAAAGAAAGACAGAAAAGGGAAAAAAAGAATGTAATGTGTCCAGCAGAATATCAGGGAGAATTAAAAATATGCAACAATAAATTTTCATTTCAAGAAAGCATATATATATATATATATATATATATATATATATATATATATATATATCATATGTATGATATATATATATAATATACATATATATATTATATACATATATATAATAGAAGACATTATATTAATGACTATCCATTTTTACTTTTGCTTTCTTTTGTTTTCTGCTGTGCACTTTTTACTTTAGTCTTCTTTTCCTCTTTCATACCTCCCCTCTCAAGAAGGCTACTGTTAAGCATGGATATATTTATGTGTATGTGTATATATATATATGTGTATATGTATATATATATATATATATGTGTGTGTGTGTGTGTGTGTGTGTGTGTGTATATGTATATATATATATATACATATACACATATATATATACACACACATATTATGCATATATACCTGCATATATATACACAATATATCTACATACACATATATATACATACATACACATATATACACATATGCATGTATGTATATACATATACATAGATATGTATCTAAATTAATATTAATATGGCTGATATATAATATAGATTTTTCCCTTAATTGAATCTTAAAGTTTTATTTTGTCTGAAATTAATGATTATTACCCATTTTTTCTAATCACTCTCTCTCTTTATCCCATTCCCATCAATGTACACATCTTATCCCACTCCCATTAATCCAAACATCTTTCTGCACCCCATCTTATCAGGTTTATTTGAGACTAAAATACTTAAAATCCTAGAGTTCACTGAACATTTTTTTTTGTTGTTCAATATTATACAGTTTTGCTGGATATGGTCACAGGCCTAGTTCTTTTGATTGTTGATAGATCATGTTCCAGGACTGTTTTTTTGTTTTGTTTTGTTTTTTTTGTTTTAGCTGATAAATATGGTACAATTCTAATAGTAGCTCCATCATATTTGAACTGTTTGTTGTTTTTTTTTCTTGTTTCTTGTTTCTTATAAAATTTTCTCTTTTGCCTGGGAGTTCTGAAATTTGGAAATAATATCCTTATCTATTTTCCACAAACTATCTCTTTTATTAGTGGATTTTTTCTATTTCTGCTTTCCTCTTTTGTGCTATCACTTAAGGACAATTTTCTTTTATTATTTCTCATAATCCTGTGTCAAGGTTCTTTTTCTGGTCACATATTTCAATCCAATTATTCTTATATTCTCTCTTTCTGATCTGTTCTCTGAATAAGATCTTATTCTTATATCTTATAAGATGTCTCACATTCTGTTCTCTTTCACTCTTTATATTGTTTTGTTATTTCTTGGTCTTTTGTAACTTCACTGGCTTCTTTTTGCCCAATTCTAATTTTCAAAGAATCATTTTCTTAAGACTATGTATCTCCCTTTCTAATTGGTTGACTTTCTTTTCATAATCTTCTTGTATTTTTTGAACAGTTCTTTTAAAAAAAATTCTTTAATTTTGCTCATTTGATTTTTAAATTCTTTTTTGAATCCTTCTATAAAACCTTGTTGGATAGGTAGTCATTTAACATTATTCTTTGGGATAGAAGAAGCTTTTTTTTAATTTATCTGTCATTCATCTGAAGATGAATCCTGGTCTTCTCTATTCCCACTATAAATTTCTATGGTTGGGTTATTTCTTTTTTGCTTGTTCATTTTTTTCCTTAATAAGGAGTATTAATATAAGTACCTCTAATCATAGAGGAAGAAGTGGCTAGTGCCTCTAGCTTCACTTCAGCTCTCCCCTCTGACCTGGAATACCAAACTAAAAGTTCCATCCTCCTGCAAGTTCCAACAGCCAGCAATATCCTTGACTCACTGCTTCTTTACTCATCTGGTATGTTGGTTCCTTCTCCCCCAGGGCTGCTGGGCCTGGTGCTTCTGATTATCCAAAGTTCCCTTGGTCTTCCTGGACTCACACATTGCCTTCCCCATGCTGACCAGGAAGTGAAAGTTTCTGTGGTTGGGCCCCAATCAGCCACAGGGTTTTTCACTAAGTATCTCCGTGGAACAAGTCTGGATATGTTTACCTTCACTCTGGTTAAACCTCTTATCTGGGTCTTCTCTGCTTATACCAAAAGGACTCCTGTTCTGCTCTAAGTCTCATTTGCTTCTCACTGGTCTATGTTCACCCTGAAGTACAATTATGTTTTGTTTGTGGAAGAAATCTGGAGTGCTTGGAATTTTATGATCTAGCCTACCATCTTCCCATAATCTTCCAAGATAAAACACCAAAGAATTTTTTTAAAAATTCCCAAAGTCATCTAATTAAGTCAAACAGAATACACTGGAAATCAATGAGATCTTGTAAACCCAAGGCCAGTGTATTTCCCGCTTCTCCACTCATCTTTTTCTGTCTCAGTTCTTCCTCATCTATGATTAATAACCAGCTAATACAACTATGTATAATCTCCTATTATCAAATTAATGAGAAAACAAACACATACGTAAAAATGGGCAGTTTAATTTTTACATTTTTTTCAACTACTACAATCAGAAAGACATGGACCTTGCCCTAATGATGCTAGGCATACTGCCTATTGTATCTGGCTACTGACTGCCTCTTGGTAAGCACTAGAAGCACAGGAGACAGGAGTAGTCCTCACTGACCCAGAAAACCATGTCTATGTTGTTGTAAGAATTTATATGATTAGCTCTGTGGAGGGAGTCCAACACCGATTTGAATCATCATCCATTATCTTATTAATTATGTCAATTAGTTAGAAAGAATATGACAAAGAGAATATTAAAAAATCAAAGGAAATCACAACAGATAAATGCTGGTCTTATAAAAGAGATATTATTAATTATCTCGAAAAACACATAATCTTTCAAAAATTGGAATGAGCTAACATCAAAGTCTTTTTATATAGAACCAATAATAAATGATTTATATATGTAAATTTACATATATAATTGCAAACATATGCATATATCTGTTTTACATATGCAGATGCATATATACTCATACATATACATATGTACATGCATATATATATATATATATATATATATATATATATATATATATATATATATATACACGGAATGGAGGTGGAATTATCATGAAACAAAGAAGACATCAGAAGACATCTCTCTGTACCTGCATCATCTGGATCAATATCTACACCTATATCATCTGTTTATAATTTTTCTATAACACTTTGTAATGAATACTTACAGATTTTTAATCAGGAAAGAGAGGAGGAAAGGAATAAGCATTTATTTAACAACGATTATGTGTCAGGTACTGTGCTAAGTGCTTTACAATTATTATGACATTTAATTCTCATGCCACCTGAGAGATAGGTATTATTAGTATCTATACTTTAGAGTTCAGGAAACTGAGGCAAATAGAAGTTAATGGACTTGACCAGAATCACACAGCCATGTTAGACTTGTAAAATCAGATTTGAACTTCTAGTCACTTTACTATCTAGCTGCCTCTCAACTACTATCATAGATAGTTCTTTTCAAGAACTTAGAAGTCATCTAGTCTACTCCTGCTTTCAATATACAGATGAGGAAACTGAAGATCAGTATATTAAATGCATTTCTCAAGGGCACAAAAGTAATAAGTGGCTGAGCTATTGTTTAAACACAATTTCTCAAATCTAGATCTGCTGCTGTACAAGTCAGCCAGAGGCATACAAGGTCAAATGATACAGCCTTTAAAAATAACAAAATATTCAAGTCCCCAAATTAGCTTGGGATTCAAATCTGTGAATGTAGGTAATGTGGGGATAGCCAACTTGCTGTGGAACCATCTGTCCTGAACTATTCAACTATCCATGGTTCAAATGGATGCCAAGGCAGAAGCAATACCTGCCTTTTGCCATGGCTTAAAACTAATGTGGCTCATTTGAGGAACCCAAGCTTTAAGCCAAGACCACACAAGGCAGGCAGATCCAAACATATTGTATTCTTTGGACCCAATGTGCTTTATTCATGCTTCATGTCATGCTCATCTACATGAAACCCAACCAAGAGGCCAAAAGTACCAACAGATGGTTTGTACATCTCTGACTTCCCAAATAATTTTCTGATGCATGATGGCTTGATTCTGTCCTAGGAATTACAGCATCCACAAAACTATATGACCACAAAGACTAAGAACAAAAACAGTGGCTTTGGGGTTACAAGATCTGAGCTTAGAAAAATGTTGCACATGTGCAAAAATGTTTGTAGCAGTCCTTTTGTGGTGGCAAGAAATTGGAAATTGAGTGGGTACCCATCAATTAGGGAATGGCTGAATAAGTTTTGGTATATGAATGTAATGAAATACTAGTTATATATTAAGACATGATGAACAGGCTGATTTCACAATGGCCTGGAGAGATTTATATGAACTGATGCTAAGTTAAGTGAGCAGAACCAGAAGAACATTGTATGTAGTAATAATAAGATTATGAAATGATAAATTCTGATAGACTTGGCTCTTTTCAACAATGAGATTATTCAAAGTAAATTTCAATAGACATATGATGGAGAGAGCCATTTGCATCCAGAAAGTGAACTATGGGGACTGAATGTGAATCAAAGAATGTTATTTTCACCTTTTAGTTGTTGTGGTTTCTTTGTTTGCTTGTTTTTCCCCTTTCTTGTGTTTCTTTCCCCTTTTGATCTGATTTTTTTGAGCAACATGACAAATACGGAAATGTTTAAAAGAATTGCACATGTTTAACATATATCAGATTGCTTGCTATCTTGGGGAGAGGGGAGAGGGAAGGGAGAGAGAACACTTTTGGAACACAAGGTTTTGCAAAGGTAAATGTGGAACACTATCTTTGCATGTATTTGGAAAAAATAACAATTAAAACAATTAATTAAACAATAAATAAATACAATCAGGGATGAAAAAAGATCTGGATTCAAGTTTTATCTATGTGATTTGGGGCAAGTCACTTCATTTCTTTTTTTTTTTTTAATTTTTTATTTTATTTTATAATTATAACATTTTTGACAGTACATATGCATGGGTAATTTTTTACAACATTATCCCTTGCACTTACTTCTATTCAGATTTTTTCCCTTCCTCCCCCAACCCCCTCCCCCAGATGGCAAGCAGTCTTATATATGTTAAATATATTACAGTATATTCTAGATACAATATATGTGTGTAGAACCGAATTTTTTGTTGCACAGGAAGAATTGGATTCAGAAGGTAAAAATAACAGTTTACATTCATTTCCCAGTGTTCCTTTTCTGGGTGTAGCTGGTTCTGTCCATCATTAATCAATTGGAATTGGATTAGCTCTTCTCTATGTTGAAGAAATCCACTTCCATCAGCATACATCCTGGTACAGTATCATTGTTGAAGTGTATAATGATCTTCTGGTTCTGCTCGTTTCACTCAGCATCAGTTGATGTAAGTCTCTCCAAGCCTCTCTGTATTTCTCCTGTTGGTCATTTCTTATAGAACAATAATATTCCATAACATTCATATACCATAGTTTACCCAACCATTCTCCAATTGATGGACATCCATTCATCTTCCAGCTTCTAGCCACTATGAAAAGGGCTGCCACAAACATTTTGGCACATACAGGACCCTTTCCCTTCTCTAGTAGTTCCTTGGGGTAAAAGCCCAGTATTAGTATGGCTGGGTCAAAGGGTATGCACATTTTGATAACTTTTTGGGCATAATTCCAGATTGCTCTCCAGAATGGTTGGATTCTTTCACAACTCCACCAACAATGTATTAGTGTCCCAGTTTTCCCACATTCCCTCCAACATTCATCATTATTTGTTCCTGTCATCTTAGCCAATCTGACAGGTGTGTAATGATACCTCAGAGTTGTCTTAATTTGCATTTCTCTGATCAATAGTGATTTGGAACACTCTTTCATATGAGTGGAAATAGTTTTAATTTCATCATCTGAAAATTGTCTGTTCATATCCTTTGACCATTTATCAATTGGAGAATGGCTTGATTTCTTATAAATTAAAGTCAATTCTCTGTATATTTTGGAGATGAGGCCTTTATCAGAACCTTTAACTGTAAAAATTTTTTCCCAATTTGTTACTTCCCTTCTAATCTTGTTTGCATTAGTTTTGTTTGTGCAGAAACTTTTTAATTTGGTGTAATCAAAATGTTCTATTTTGTGATCAATAATGGTCTCTAGTTCTCCCTTGGACACAAACTCCTTCCTCCTCCACAAGTCTGAGAGGTAAACCATCCCATGTTCCTCCAATTTATTTATGATTTCGTTCTTTATGCCTAAATCTTGGACCCATTTTGATCTAATCTTAGTATGTGGTGTTAAATGTGGGTCCATGCCTAGTTTCTGCCATACTAATTTCCAGTTTTCCCAGCAGTTTTTGTCAAATAATGAATTCTTATCCCAAAATTTGGGATCTTTGGGTTTGTCAAAGATTAGATTGCTATTTTTATTCACTATCTTGTCCTGTGAACCTAACCTATGCCACTGATCAACTAGTCTATTTCTTAGCCAATACCAAATGGTTTTGGTGACTGTTGCTTTATAATATAGCTTTAAATCAGGTACACTTAGACCACCTTCCTCTGACTTTTTTTTCATTAGTTCCCTTGCAATTCTCGACCTTTTATTCTTCCATATGAATTTTGTTGTTATTTTTTCTAGGTCATTAAAATAGTTTCTTGGGAGTCTGATTGGTATAGCACTAAATAAATAGATTAGTTTGGGGAGTATTGTCATCTTTATTATATTCGCTCGGCCTATCCAAGAACACTGAATGTCTTTCCAATTATTTAAATATGACTTTATTTTTGTGGCAAGTGTTTTGTAATTTTGCTCATATAATTCCTGACTCTCCTTTGGTAGATATATTCCCAAATATTTGATACTATCGACTGTTATTTTGAATGGAATTTCTCTTTGTATCTCTTGCTGTTGGATTGTGTTGGTAATGTATAAAAATGCTGAGGATTTATGTGGATTTATTTTGTATCCTGCGACTTTGCTAAAATTCTGAATTATTTCTAATAGCTTTTTAGCAGAGTCTTTGGGGTTCTCTAAGTATACCATCATGTCATCTGCAAAAAGTGACAATTTGATTTCTTCATTTCCTACTCTAATTCCTTGGATCTCTTTCTCGGCTCTTATTGCCAAGGCTAGAGTTTCTAGTACTATATTGAATAGTAATGGTGATAGTGGGCAACCTTGTTTCACTCCTGATCTAACAGGGAAAGGTTCTAGTTTATCACCATTACATATGATGTTTACTGAAGGTTTTAAATATATGCTCCTTATTATTTTAAGGAATAGTCCGTTCATTCCTATACTCTCAAGCGTTTTTAGTAGGAATGGATGTTGGATTTTATCAAATGCCTTTTCTGCATCTATTGAGATGATCATATGGTTTTTATTAATTTGATTATTAATATGGTCAATTATACTAATAGTTTTCCTAATATTAAACCATCCCTGCATTCCTGGTATAAATCCCACTTGGTCATAGTGTATTATCCTGGGGATGATTTTCTGAAGTCTATTTGCTAATATCTTATTTAAGATTTTAGCATCAATATTCATTAAGGAAATTGGTCTATAGTTTTCTTTCTCAGTTTTCGATCTACCTGGTTTAGGTATCAGTACCATGTCTGTGTCATAGAAGGAATTTGGTAGGACTCCTTCAATCCCTATTTTTTCAAATAGTTTACATAGCATTGGAGTTAGTTGTTCTTTAAATGTTTGGTAGAATTCACCTGTAAATCCATCTGGTCCTGGGGACTTTTTCTTAGGAAGTTGGTTAATAGCTTGGTATATTTCTTTTTCTGAGATGGGACTATTTAGACTACTTACTTCTTCCTCTGTTAATCTGGGCAAGCTATATTTTTGAAGGTATTCTTCCATTTCATTTAAGTTATCGAATTTATTGGCATAAAGTTGAGCAAAGTAGCTCCTAACTATTGTTCTAATTTCCTCTTCATTAGTGGTGAGTTCACCCTTTTCATTTTCAAGACTATCAATTTGCTTTTTCTCTTTCCTTTTTTTAATCAGGTTTACTAAGGGTTTGTCTATTTTGTTGGTTTTTTCATAAAACCAACTCTTAGTTTTATTAATTAATTCAATAGTTTTTTTACTTTCAATTTTATTAATCTCACCTTTTATTTTTTGAATTTCAAGTTTTGTGTTTGTCTGGGGGTTTTTAATTTGTTCCTTTTCTAGCAATTTTAGTTGTAAACCCAATTCGTTGGCCCTCTCTTTCTCTACTTTATGCAAGTAGGCCTGTAGAGATATAAAACTTCCCCTAATTACTGCTTTGGCTGTATCCCACACATTTTGGTATGATGTCTCATTATTGTCATTTTCTTGGGTGAAGTTATTAATTATGTCTATGATTTGCTGTTTTACCCAATCATTCTTTAGTATAAGATTATTTAGTTTCCAATTATTTTTTGGTCTATTTTCCCCTGGCTTTTTATTAAATGTTATTTTGATTGCATTATGGTCTGAAAAGGATGCATTTACTATTTCTGCCTTACTGCATTTGATTTTGAGGTTTTTATGCCCTAGTATATGATCAATTTTTGTATAGGTTCCATGAACTGCTGAGAAGAAAGTATATTCCTTTCTGTCTCCATTTAGCTTTCGCCAAAGATCTATCATATCAAACTTTTCTAGTATTCTATTTACCTCTTTGACTTCTTTCTTATTTATTTTGTGGTTTGATTTATCTAATTCTGACAGTGCAAGGTTGAGATCTCCCACTATTATAGTTTTGCTATCTATTTCCTCTTGCAGCTCTCTTAATTTCTCTTTTAAGAATTTAGATGCTGCACCACTTGGTGCATACATGTTTAATATTGATACTGCTTCACTATTGATGCTTCCCTTTAGCAGGATATAATGCCCTTCCTTATCTCTTTTAATTAGATCAATTTTTGTTTTTGCTTGATCTGAGATGAGGATGGCTACTCCTGCTTTTTTGGTTTTGCCTGAAGCATAATAGATTCTGCTCCACCCTTTTACTTTTAGTTTGAATGTCTCATCCTGTTTCAGGTGTATTTCCTGTAAACAACATATAATAGGATTCTGACTTTTAATCCAGTCTGCTAACTGCTTCCTCTTTATGAGGCAGTTTGCCCCATTCAAATTTATGGTTAGAAGGACTAATTCTATATTGCTTGCCATCCTATTAACCCCTGCTTATGCTTTTCCCCTTTCCTTCCCTTTTACCCTCCTATCCAGTATTAAACTGGTAAACACCACTTGCTTTTCACAGCCCTCCCTTTTTAGGATCCCTCCCCCACCTTAAAGATCCTCCCCTTATTTTATCCCTTTTCCTCGAAATTACTGTATTCCCTTCCCCTTAGCTTACTCCTTCCCTTTCACTTTTCAATGAAGTGGAAGAAGTTTCACCATAAATCGAATATGTCTATTGATACACGCTATGTTCATCTCCCTCCTTTCTTTCTCTCAGATATAATAGGTTACCTTTGCCTCTTCATGAGATGTAGTACCACCACTTTATACTTTTTTATGATATAATCTCCTTTCCACCTCTAGTTTCTAAGACAAATTGTACATATGTTCTTTACATATTTTTTTGACAGAAGTATAGTTCTCAAGATTTCTTTTTACCTTTTTTAGAAGTCTCTTGAGTTCTGTATTTGAAGATCAAACCTTTTATGTAGGTCTGGTTTTTTCATCAAAAATAGATGGAATTCATTTATTTCGTTAAATGTCCATCTTCTTCCCTGGAAAACGATGCTCATTCTTGCTGGGTAAGTTATTCTTGGCTGCATACCAAGTTCCTTAGCCTTTCGGAATATCATGTTCCAGGCCCTGCGTTCTTTTAATGTGGACGCTGCTAGATCCTGTGTTATCCTTATTGTGGATCCTCCATATCTGAATTGTTTTTTTCTAGCAGCTTCCAATATCTTTTCCTTTGTCTGATGGTTCTTGAACTTGGCCACTATATTTCTTGGCGTTTTGATTTTAGGGTCCCTTTCAGTAGGTGATCGATGAATTTTCTCAATGTCTATTTTACCCTCTGTTTCCAAAACGTCTGGGCAGTTCTCTTTGATAATTTCCTCGAAAATGGTGTCCAAGCTCTTTTTTTCCTCACATTTTTCAGGGAGTCCGATTATTCTCAAATTGTCTCTCCTGGATCTGTTTTCCAGGTCTGTTGTCTTTCTGGTAAGGTACTTGACAGTCTTTTCAATTGTTTCATTTCTCTGGTTTTGCTTGACTCCCTCTTGGTTTCTCCTTGAGTCATTCATTTCTACTTGTTCCAGTCTAATTTTCAATGATGTATTTTCTTCACTCACTTTTTTTATATCTCTTTGTAATTGTCCAATTGAGTTTTTATCTTCTATGGAATTTTTTTCCATTGTATTTTTTAGAGAGCTGATTTCTTTTTCCAGCTCTCTAATCCTGTTTTCCTTGGAGTTGTTTACCTTTTCCAGCTCACTAATCTTGTTTCTCAATGATTTGATTTCTTTATCCACTCTGTCTTTGAATGCATGGGATGACTTCTCCAGGCTCTCTTGCCAAGCTTCCCTTTCCTTTTCCCATTTCTCCTCCAGCTCTCTTGTGAGAGCCTTTTTGATTTCCTCTATGAGGTTCTTTTGTATTGAGGAGCAGCTTATATCCCTCCCAGGGGATACATCTGGGGACAGTCTGTTCCTAGTCTCCTCAGCATTTGAAGTCTGCTCCCTCTCCACACAGAAGCTGTCAATGGTTAGAGCCCTTTTGAATTTTTTGTTCATTTTGTCAGAGTAGGAATCAAAGAAAACAAACTGACAAGAGAAACAATTGGTCTGTTTTGCGGGGGATGGGGCTGGATGGTATTAATGGGCTTCCTCTACAGACTGGGGGTAGCGCAGCAGAGAGCCACTAACAGAACAGCAATGACTGTACTGAGTCTGCGCTCTGAGGCTCTGAGAACGCACCGAGTCAGTCCAGGTGGGGGTTGGGGGTGGCCGGGCTCTGAGAGACGCTGGCTTTCTGGGGTTTTAATCTTCACCTCTGGTGTTTACACCCTCTCCACCGCTCCTGGCTTGCTGCCAAGACGGAGCATCCACACTGGGGCAAAAGCCCTTTCACAGAAACGGCAGAGATCACACCCCTCCCCCCCCCCCTGGGTCTGAGCTGTGTGAGCTGCCTGTCTTGCTCTGGCTGTCTGCCCTCAGTCTGCGCCCAGTCTGATTGACCCTTCCCCGAGCAAACACAGACCTTTTCTGGCGACTTTCAAGGATGTCTTCTCTTGGTGATAATTTGTGGATTTCTTTCTGGGTCAAGCATTAAGTCAGAGGCTTGTCATGAAGTAAGTTCTGAGAGAAAACGAGGAGCTCAAGCAGCTGTCTGCCTCCACGCCGCCATCTTGGCCGGAAGTCACTTCATTTCTTTTAGGCTTGATTTCCTCACCTCTAAATGAAGAGATTGGAGTAAATGACCTGTAAGATCTGTCCCACTTCTAAACCAAGGATTCTATGATCTTTTTTCCTTCAGACACCAATATATGTAATAAATATAGCTAGATCCAGGATCTATTCAACATAGATATTCTTTTCATCAATGCAGATCACAAGACATATCCATTGTCTTAACCTGCAAAACTCTTGTCCATAGATTCTCATAAGTTAAACATTGAATTTTAACATTCTGGGGATAGCCTTTTTATCATCCATCTATTATTTATAATTATTTAATCATTGTCTCGCATCCATTTGTAAATATTCATTTCCTATTTGTTTTCTTTTATGGACTCAAGTATATTCATTGGCCATATGGAATAGCCACTCTTTGGGCTACCATCAATTTTGGAATTCCATGGAGAATTCAGCACTTAAGGATTTACAGAGAATCATCAACAGAAGATGTCACAAGAAAGAGGGTTAGGATTTTTGAAAATGTTGTATTATTTATGTTACTCAAATATTGCCATCAGTGGCTAAACTCTCCTGAAAGATATTGAGATGGGACAACAAAGAATTTTCTTTTTAGTTTTAGTAGCCAGTTTTCATCAGAAGTTAAACATGAACTCAGTTGCTTGTCTTTCATAAATTGTCTTGTCTTCACTATGCCATTGTTTCCAAAGTTGTTCCCAAAATCACAACTCATTTAAGATATTTAAGATAAGAAATGGGATCCTTAAGTCTTTTCTTAAATATAATTTCAGTATCTCTTCCACATTATAACTTTCCCATCATGGTTTTGATAAATTGTGGGTCAACATAAGAAATTAAATAAAATTTTGGAGAGTTTAGCAGAAGTCACGGAAAAAATAAGAAAGTCAATAGATCACTCAGAGCCTATGACCAAATACTTAACCCAAATTTCATACTAACGTATTGTAAACAATCCATGAAAGAATAAAAGACAAGGAATCAGACTTCTTTTCTGGTACAAAGGGAGGGTCAAAAAATTTTATGTGGATTTTCCAGATAACAGGGTACTACACTCTTAAGCCTTACAAACATGGAAGTGTCTATTTCTTCATTCTCTATGCCCCAACAATGCTGCATTTGGTAACAAGGCATCTGCATCTACAGTGTCCAGCCTAATAGTATTTCAATATTGATTTTCTTGACAGCATTAAATAATGCTGTCCTGTTAATCATGTCCAAAGCACATCTGGGAACAAGCAGGATGTTTCCTTAAAGATAACACAATTAGAGCAATTATCATTACACAAAGGTCTCCAGGTCAACAACATTGTATTAAACACAACATATTATTATACAAAGAGCCCATGCTGGAAAAAGTAAATCAATGTTCTTCACTGAACAAAAGTTAAGCTGTCCCCATCTTTATTAAAACAATGCAATTCATTTTCCTTTGAATTAGATGTTTAGAAAGAACATTTGTAGGAGGCATTATTGTGGCCTAACCACTTTAATTACTGTTTCTTGACTCAGGAAGCTCAATTAGTATTTTTTCCATTACTTTTGGAAAAAATCGAATATGATATCATTAGCTCATACAACAGGATATGCTTAAATGATACCTATACCATATTTAGAGAAAATGAGGAAGACTTTAATATTTTGGGTGAATTATTTGTGGACAATTTAAAAGAACCAAATAAGATGGTTTGACGTGGATAGGCTTGAAGAAATAGCAATCTGGCTAAGATTACAAGTATATTGTAATACTGCAAGACAATATCACGGCTTCATAGATCACCCTTTTGTTTCTTCTGAGGGAAGAACACACCTGTGATTCATGCTTTTACATGGGAAAGAGGTTTTTTTGGTTGTTGTTCTAAGCCTGGGTCTCACTCTGATCAGTGCAGTTGCTAAGATACTATACTTGGATGTACTTTAAACATTATCAGTGATAAATTGCCATTAGTTTGAATTTTCAGTCTATAGAATATTAATTTTAGGAACCCTGCTCTGGCTTTAGAAAATTGCCTACAGGTACTGAAAAGTTAAATGACTTGCCTAGGTTTCTCCTGCCAGTTTTCATCCGAAGTTAAACATGAACTCAGTTCCTTGTCCTTCATAAATTGTCCTCTCTATGCCATTGTTTCCAAAGAAAATGTTTTGTTTTGTTTTGTTTTGTTTTATTCTTAGATGAGGCAATTGGACATAAATGACTCGTCCAGAGTCATATAGTCTGAGATTGGGTTTGAACTCAGTTCCTCCTCACTTCAGATCTGGAACTGTATCTACTAGTTTTCCCATGAAATACTTAAGAAGAGCTTCATAAAATAGGCATAAGTATTTATAATAAAAATGTTTACCAGTCATTCTTATTTCCAGTTATTCTATTGCTATTATCCATTGTAACTTTGCAATACAAATCCTCAATAAACTCAATAAAATAAGAAGTTGATCAATGAATATTATCATGTTTATGATTTTCATTCATCATAACTATTTGTTGATTGAATGAATGTTATCTACTTATAATGTTTGTTTCCATCATGTTAACAGAGTCTCTCCCAATGTTAAACATTTGATTATGTTTCTAGGACTTAAAAATATTATAGGGGACAATTTTGCTTTTTCATTACTATAGAATTTTTACAAAGTTTTTAAGATTTTAGATCTCACTTCTGCAATGCCAGATTAGAGGCCATACATTTCAAAGTGTATATTTTCAGTGTACAGGAACCCAGGATCTTCCAAGATAGTCCATTCAACTTTAGGATATCCTTAACGATTAGAAAGTAGACTAGAATCAATTGGAAATCTGTCTTTGTTTTTCTTTTCTCCATGTGTGTCTCTCTCTCTCTCTCTTTCTCTCTCTTTCTCTCTCTCTCTCTCTCTCTCTCTCTCTCTCTCTCTCTCTCTCACACACACACACACACACACACACACAAAACACTTAATCCTTTTATCACAGGTGGCCCTTCAAATATTCAAGGACATAAACTCATATATCTAAAGGTCCTCTGATTCAACATTTTCATTTTATAAATGAGGAAACAGATTCAGGTAGGTTTAGTAGGATTCGCTCAAGGTCACACAGCCATAAGTATTTCTTAGGATTTGAATCCTGGTCCTCTTTCAAATCAGAGTTCTTTCTACTCTACTGTGATGCCCTGAAGAGAACAATTTTTGACCCTCTTGAATATTCTTTTATCCAGAATGAAAATTTTGGAAAATTCATAGGATCATAGTTTTAGAAATAAAAAAAAACCTTTTGAGGCCATGTAAATAGATACAACAAATTACAGATAAAAAAATTGAGTTTCAGAAGGGTAAAATGCCTTGTACAAGGTTACTTACATAGGTGACAAATGGGAAAGCCACAAGGCTAAAAGCAAATCTTACAATCTTTTCACTAATGTCCACAGACTACTCAATGAATAGATAACTATATGGGCTGTTCTGCTGTCTTCTCTCATAGAATTTACCTAAAATTTAAACTGGAGAATTGTGGATGAAAAAATATTAAGTGCCTACTATTTGAAGAGCATTGTGCTAAGGACTGAGCAAATACATACAAAATTCTCCTTAATGGGAGAAGTAAGCTTAATGGGGGAAATGAGACATATAGGTCTGAACTGAAATGTTAAAAGGAAATTGAATAGGTCCACTGGGGAGCAGAATGACATTCAACAACAATGACAGTTGATTTCATCATGGTTCTTGGTTCCAGAATTAAGGTGGGAGAGCAGGGGTTGGGAATAGAGAAGAAGAGTACATGATATCAAGGTGGTAACTTTTTATCTTAGGAACACAATAAAGAATAAAGGTAGTGCCATAATGTCAGCACAGTCATGTGAGATTAGAAAATGAGCATGACAAGGGGCAGGGGAGTTCATTTACAATGAATCTATTGATTATCACTCTAATTCAAATTTTTTATTAATGAGAACATGAATAATGATGATAAAACCTATGCAATGGCTAAAATCCAAGAGAGAAAGGAAAAGGCGATCAACAAAATGTCAACAAAGAAGCATTAATCATACAAACAACCAGCATTTATATAGCACTTAGAGATTTTCAAAAAACTTGACAAATATCATCTTATTTGATCTTCACAATAACATTGGGAAGTAGATCCTAATTACCCCCATCCAAGAAAGTCATGATACCAGTTCCAGTACACCATCAATGTTCTTTAATGAAAAGGCTGAATCTTGAGGATTTAGATATAAAATGTTTGTGGTGATGATTTAAGATACTGAAATTATAAAATAGTTACCCTTGAATGCAGGTTCTGCAGTGAATAGACTCCTGGGCATGGATCAGGAAGACTCATCATCCTGAGATCAAATATGGTCTCATGTACTGTTATTACTAGCTGTGTGATCCTGAGCATGTCACATCACCTTTCTTGGTCTCAATTTCCTCATATTTAAAATGTACTAAAGAAGGAAATGATGGCAGAAACTAGGCATGGACCCACATTTAACACCACATACTAAAATAAGATCAAAATGGGTCCAAGATTTAGGCATAAAGAATGAAATCATAAATAAATTGGAGGAACATGGGATGGTTTACCTCTCAGACTTGTGGAGGAGGAAGGAGTTTGTGTCCAAGGGAGAACTAGAGAAAATAGAAAATTTTGATTACACCAAATTAAAAAGTTTCTGCACAAACAAAACTAATGCAAACAAGATTAGAAGGGAAGTAACAAATTGGCAAAACATTTTTATAGTGAAAGGTTCTGATAAAGGCCTCATCTCCAAAATATACAGAGAATTGACTTTAATTTATAAGAAATCAAGCCATTCTCCAATTGATAAATGGTCAAAGGATATGAACAGACAATTTTCAGATGATGAAATTAAAACTATTTCCACTCATATGAAAGAGTGTTCCAAATCACTGCTGATCAGAGAAATGCAAATTAAGACAACTCTGAGATACCATTACACACCTGTCAGATTGGCTAAGATGACAGGAACAAATAATGATGAATGTTGGAGGGGATGTGGGAAAACTGGGACACTGATACATTGTTGGTGGAGTTGTGAAAGAATCCAACTATTCTGGAGAGTAATCTGGAATTATGCCCCAAAAGTTATCAAACTGTGCATACCCTTTGACCCAGCAGTGCTACTACTGGGCTTATATCCCAAAGAAATACTAAAAAAGGGAAAGGGACCTTTATGTGCCAAAATATTTGTGGCAGCCCTTTTTGTAGTGGCTAGAAACTGGAAAATGAATGGATGTCCATCAATTGGAGAATGGTTGGGTAAATTATGGTATATGAAGGTTATGGAATATTATTGTTCTATAAGAAATGACCAACAGGAGAAATACAGAGAGGCTTGGAGAGACTTACATCAACTGATGCTGAGTGAAACGAGCAGAACTAGGGGATCATTATACACTTCAACAATGATACTGTACGAGGATGTATTCTGATGGACGTGGATATCTTCATCATAGAGAAGAGCTAATCCAATTCCAATTGATCAATGATGGACAGAATCAGCTACATCCAGAAAAGGAACACTGGGAAATGAGTGTAAACTGTGAGCATTGTTTTTTTTTTTTTTGTTTGTTTGTTTTGTTTTGTTTCTCTTCCCAGATTATTTTTACCTTCAGAATAGAATCCTTCCTTTGCAACAACAACAACAAAATTTGGTTCTGCTCAAATATATTGTGCCTAGGATATACTATAAGATATTTAATATGTATGGGAATGCCTGCCATCTAGGGGAGGGGGTGAAGGGAAGGAGGGGAAAAACTCGGAACAGAAGGGAGTACAAGGGATAACGTAAAAAAAAATTACCTATGCATATGTACTGTCAAAGAAAATGTTATAATTATAAAAAATAATAAAAAAAGAAGGAAATGGCCAACCACTCCACCATCTTTCCCAAGAAAACATCAAAAGATTCAGAAAATGAATCAACATAAATATAGTTTTGAATAGCCTGACTTATTTATTGATCAATGCAGATTTCACAAGAAAAAGTAGAAAGCTTGTATTGCTGTAGTTTACAAAAATTAAGTATCTACTAAATACCAGAAAAGACATAAGGCAGCAGCCTTAAAAACTCATTATCCTACACAAGCTAATAAATAACAAATCTCCACCCTAAAAATATAAGCTCCACAGCATCTTGACAAATCTTTGATGGAACACCAACATAGACAAAATCTCTGCCCACAGTTGTCCAACTATTACACAAAACAACACAATTTCGATGACATTTTATTAGATGGCTGCTTGGAGACACAGTGGATAGAGCATTGAACTGAGAACCAAGAAAGTCTAAAGTTTAAATCTTGATTCAGATACTTATAAGTTGTGTAAACGCACCTCATTTTTCCTCATTTATACAATAGGAATAATAATGATACAAACCTCACTAAATTATTCTGAGACTCAAATGAGTTAACTTGTATAAAGTGCTTTGTAAAACATTAAATGATGATATCATTGCGAGCTATTATCACTATTATTATTACTATTAATATTATTGTTACTAATAAATATAACCATATGAAATTCTCCTAATCCCAAAGGTTATAGGGAATAAGAAGTTTTTAAAATACAGTCTTAATGGAGATACAATCATGTGGGAAACTGCCTACCATACTCATCATCCTGCCTGCTATTTGTTGGCTCAAAGATGATTTTGATGAGTCTATTTAAGATGACCTTATAGCTCTAAACATTTATATACTTACATGAAAAAAAATTATTCTCCTAAACAATTATTCGGAGAACATTATGATAAAAGAATAACTATGGGAAGGAGTTCTGTCCTAGTTCTACTGAACTTCATCAAAATAATCAGAAAAAATTAGAAGTAATAATAAAAAAAATAACATTGATTCTAGCCATCCATGCAAAATAGTTCATTAAACATTATATATAAAACAACGATAAATCCCTCAACTGTTCCTGGCTGAACTCCATCATACCTCCATCATACATAAGCCAATATGTATGAATAACATTGATACTAATAATTATTAATACTAATAGGAATAGGAATAAGTTAAGTTTACACAGTGGTTTGATGTTTGCAAAGCACATCATGTATTATTATGGATGATTCTCATAACAGCTTTATGGAACAGTACTATGCCTTAGGTCTTCTTAAACTTTTTCCCCTTCAGGCCCTTTTCACCCAAGAAAGATTTATGTGACCCCATACAAAGATATGTAAAATATGTACACAAATCAGCCACTGATAATCAAGCATAAAAATTATTTTAAAATAATTCTTTGGTATACATAGCATCTTACCATTTATTAAAGATTAAAGCAAACTTGCATACTTATGAGATAAATGTGCTTATTTATTTTTACATAAAGAATTAAATCTTGGCAGAATAGTTGATACCTTTTATTGTAGCCAAATATGGGGTCACTACCCTACAGAGTGCTTTGCTCTACAGAATCCTTATTTCATGAATGAGGAAACTGAGTCTCAAACAAACGTATGAGGCAAGAATCACATCCAAGTTTTCCTTACCCCAATGCAAGACTTCAGTCCATTATATCATGTGACAGTTCTCTCTCAATGAACAAAAAAAAAATTTGTAATATTCAAATATTTATGCTAATTTGGCAACTGAGAATGAAGAGTGTATTTTCAGTGTAACAAACAAAAAAGCATCTTAAGTCAATTTTCTAAATTTCCATATTCTGCAGTTCATGATAAAATGCTGTTTTCCAAAACAAATTTCTACAGAATAACATAATAACAAGACAATTTTTAGTCAACAACTCCTAAGACTTATAATCACCTATTGAAAAGATTTAATCAGACACATGTTCATATTAAGAAAATACTATTCGCATAGTCTGTTAGTGATAGGGGGAGTTAAGTGTAATCCTTAAGATGAATCAAAGTGACCTTTTGGAATTAACATGAGGTGTGGCTAAATTCTATGATATATGTTTTATTAAGCCTACAGAAGATTCATCTACCAAAAAAAGCAACATCCACGCAAAGTCATCACTTCTAGTGACCATTTGTTCATCACAGAGATGTTGTCATTGACCAAATCATTGCTCGTCATGTCCTACTTAGGGAAGGGCTCCAGAGACTGCAATATTTTTATCAAAGGAAACAAATCTTTTCCCTTCCATAGTGGATTTACAAATTTCTTGACCTTTCTGTTTTAATTTCTTCATTTCTAAAATAAAAATTAAAAAAAAAACAACCTCTGCAATATAGTTCAATTAGAAATAAGAATAAGAATTGGAATTCAAATTTCACTGATATAAGAAATTCCCAAATAAGGAAACACCTCTACCAAGGTGGGGAAGAACCTTGTCTGCAATTTAGCTTTAGAGCGTTACCTAGAGAAATATGAAATTAGTGATTTAGGCATATAGAATGTTGTCAGAGGTAAAAATCATGCCTCAGTCTTCTAGGCTTCAAGACCAACTCTTATCCATTGTAAATATTATGTTTCCATGTTTTAGGTTCAAATAAGGTGGCACATATACAATATTTTATAATATTAAAAGTCTTAAATAAATGATAGTTATCATTACTAGTAGCAGTAATAAATCATTTGGAGCGGGTGATTGTGGGTGATTAGATGGAGAAATTTGGGATTTCAAAGGACACATGGCTATATGATAATGACATTTGTTTTATTTGTGGGGCCCATTAATTAGGTTGGAAGGCAATGCCACAAGAGTAAGTCTCTTCACAACAAAGGAAAATAATTAATCTAGCACGGTGTAGTTAATATAGTCAAGTAGTTAAAATATGTTTTATGAAAGTGAAAGAGTCATAACACAATCAACAAATTTCAATTTCTAGAAGAAAATAATTTGGAATTATAGTAGACTATAGGTGCACTGGGTCACTTATATTCAATACAGTTATGACATGACTAGTTTTTCTTTTGATCAGTCCTGTTAATTCAATGATATTGACAGTAAGGGACTTTTGTTACCATTTTAAAGATTGAGACCTTTTTTTCAACTTAGAGAGTTTTAGAGGGGAGCCTGGGGCAATGACATAAAATTTGTTTTTTGGCACACACAGCAAATATATGAAAAGAGTGAGCTTCAAATTCCTATCTTCCTGACTCTAAGGACATTCTTGTATCTCTTATATGATACTGACTCTCATCCTCAAAGTTCTAATGGAATAGATATTTGTTTTTTCTCATGTCATGACATGACAAAATAATTTGCCTCCATTAACAAACTACTGATTAAACTTAAAGAGTTTAGTCTTAAGAAAACTAATAGAATTTTTTTAATCAAATCTACATTTCTACATATCACGTCTTTCCACCATGATGCTCCTTTTTGGCATTAGTGTCATTAGAATAACTTTTGAACCATAAGATCTATCCTATGCCATAAAGAGTATGATCATGTGTGGGAATTACATAGGAGAAATGTATTTTATTATTATTATTATTATTATTATTGCAATATCTTGAACTTATATAATGCTTTCAGATTTGCAAAATGCTCTACATGTCATTTCTTATTTGGTGCACACTATATATCTGTGACATTGGTGCCTTTATTTTCCCTAACTTACAGATGAGGAAATAGAAGTTGAGAGAGAAGGGTCACATAGCTTATATCTGTGGCAGGTTTTGAGCTCATTTCTCTAAGTCTAATACTATATCCTCTTTATGGCCTCATATAGTCCTTCTATGACCCTTCCTCAATAAATGAAAATAATGAAATCAAGATGAGTGAAATTTACTGATCAGTTCTTTGAAAGTAAGTGTCTGTTTGTGTGTGTAATCACACATACATACCCACAAATATATGCATTCATGTTTGTGTGTATGTATATATTCTTACATGTATGTATATGACTCAAATTTAATTTGCATTAATAAAATTTTTCTCTGTTATTTTCTTATTTTACATAATTGGTAAGAATCGGTTCTCTAGCCTATGATTCCTGAAATATAAATATTTACATTGAAAATTTAACAATTTTCTCTTGTGAGGTGGTACAATTTAATTCCAGAATATCATTGAGTAAAAGATGCTATTAGAGAAATGTATGATTTGGGAAAAGTTAGTTCAGTCATGTATTAAAAGCCAATCAGTCAACAAACATGTATGGTAAGTTCTGAGGTATAAAAAGAAAGGCAAAAACCAGTTACTGTTCTCAAGTATCTCAATATATCCAAGAGAAGGAAGAATGTCCAATTAATATATTCAAAGGATAAGTTGGAGAGAGAGGGAAAGCAGTACTCTCAAGGGAGATTAGAAAACATAGAAAATGGGGTTTTAGCTGGATTTGAAGGAAGATAGGGAAACTAACAGACAAAGATGTTTTATGGAGAGCATTCCAGAAATGTGGGGGGCACTGGAACATCTGGTTTGGGGAAATGGAATGAAAGATAATGGATGGATAGGCCATGTGTCCCAATGATATCGAGAGAATATATAGAAGGCTCTCAACATGTTGAGTAGATCCTTCTCAGTAGTTTATCAAAGGACAAAGATGGTGGTCACCCAGAACAGGCAAATATCAGCTATCATCTGTGACATCAAAGAAAATGAATACATCAGTAAAATCACAGATCTACTGGGGGTATGGCAGGGCCATAATTTGTCTTTTTATTTGACCTCTTTATGGGCTCCAAAGAATTACAAGACTAGATATGAAAATACTTAAGAAATTTAAACATTTTAAACACGGGTGAAATCTTTTCCATTACTACATGTGATGCTTTCTTATAGCCCATTACCATCATGATCAACTCATATTTACTCGATACTCATGTGTCATCTGTGCTTTAAAATTTACTGACCTCAGAGAAACTACAGCAGGTAGCAAAGTCCTTGACAGAGTTTATGCCTTATCGCAAGCATGACAGAATTGAATACAAGCATAATAGTTTGATTCCTTCTCCTAGTTCTATATGCAAAAGGTGTGCCAGCCAAGGACATAGATGATATATAAGATGCACCGAATACAAAGAATAAACCATCCCATTACTAAATATTTTGACACAACAGGAGAGGAAGGCTAGACAAATAAATCCTGGCATAAACCACTGCCTCTTTGCTAAAAGCAACAAAAAGGAAAGTGACTTTAGGCAGTTAAGAAATCCCTTCTTAAATGAACTAGGCAGGAAGGAAATAATACAGGATTACATATGGAGAGTCTCACAGCAGAGTTAACAAGAAAAATCTAAGAAACTGGAAATTCAAATTCTACTCAAATATGATTTTAAATGTTTAGGAATGAACCTGAACCCCAGAGTCCCCCCAAAACATAAATGACATAAAAGTACTTAATGAAGGCACATTAGTGGTCATCTAGTATCACTAGTGAGAAAACTAAAGGGTAAAAAGGTTGACTGTCTTACCCAAAGCCAAACAAGTAAAATGGATTGGATCAAAGGCTGAGGAATGTCGAAAAGACTGTTCAATTAGACCCAAGTTGCACACAATCAAAAAGAAATAATTAGAGTAGGAACTGAGCTATATTTCCCTATTCAAAATACAGACTTTGTTGAGTGCATTGGTACAATCATTAATAAGTCATCTTCTATCTTCTGATCACTCCTTGGAATTAGAAAGAAAATTCAATCCCTGATTCCTAATCTCTAACTAAATGCACAACCTGGGGTAAATTATGATTTCACTCATCTTGATTTCATTATTTTTATTGAGGAAGGGTCATAGAAGGATTATAATGAAGCCATAAAGAGGATATAGTATTAGAGAAATGAGCTCAAAACCTTCCACAGATACAAGCTATGTGACCCTTCTCTCTCAACTTCTATTTCCTCATTTGTAAGTTAGGGAAAATAAAGGCACCAATGTCACAGATATATAGTGTGTACTAAATGAGAAATGACATGTATAGCATTTTGCAAATCTGAAAGCATTATATAAGTTCAAGATATTGCAATAATAATAATAATAATAAAATACAATGAGCTACATACTAATCCATGACAAAACATAAGATGCATACATTATTAGAAAATATAATAACCATCCTGTGCCCTCAATAGCTTATTTTTAGAAAGTAATTTGAAGACACTGAAAGTTTAAGTGTTGTGTCAGAAGTTAAGCATGAACTCAGGCCTTCCTAACTCCAAATCTATCTCTGTATCTACTACGTCATAGCTACCTCAGATAGGAATAATATGTTTCCTATGTTTTTGTATTGTGGTGAACATAAGGGGAAACATCTCAATGAAGTTGCTTTAAATTCTATTGCATTCAATTTAAAAAACAACATTTATTTATGCCTATCCCATGTTGGGTGGTGTACTAGGTGGCAGGGATAGACAAAAATGAAACGGATATGATCTTTAAAAACCTTAAATTATACCAGGAAGCTAAAACACGTACCTAGTTGGTCATGACATGGCCCATAAAAGAATGTTCACTGGACTTGGGGTAATGGGTATGATTTCAAATTCCATATTTGTACTTTGAATCTCTTTGGACTTTAGTTTCTACATTTTTAATATGAGCATTTTGTACTAGAAGACATTTGAAGTCTTTGATCATATAAGTTAATACAACATAATCTTCAGGCGGACACCATGTTAGTACCAAGAGGTACTACTTTGATGAATAAGGATTTCATGAATGTGTTTATGATACTGGGGAATTTCAGAATTCTAGGTGGGAAAATTGAGAATGGACATAAAGACTTACTGGAGAAGTCAATGTGGTTAGAAATCTAACAGCATGTACAGAGAATCATCAGCAAGCCAATTTGACCATCATATAAATTCTATGAAGGGAAGACATTTGAAATGGTTAAAAAGGGAGTTAGATTATAGGAGGTTTTAAAAGCAGAGCTAATTAGTTTCTATTTTAGAACCAATAAAGAGCAACTGAATTTTTTAAGAGAGGGACCATGATCAGATCCTATTTTTTGAAAATGTTGATTTGACAGCTGTGTGGAAGATAGACTTAAAAAAAAAGAGACCCTTGAGTTAGGGAGGTCAATGAGAAAGTTCTTGGATAGTACAATGAGATGAGCACTTGAACAAAGGTAGTGTTATTTGATTAGAAAGATTATAGATGTAAGACATCACGTGATAAGATTTGGGGGGATGAATGAAAAGGAATGAATTCATGATAAATGGAATATGGAGCCTTTTGCAAAAGCAAGTTATTATCATGAGCCACTTGAAAATAACTAAGTAAACTTTCAAAATTATGACTTTTCATACCTTCATTTGTGCATATCTGGCTGATTCCACAATTGGTTGCACACACCCAACCAAAAACCAAGTTTGGCCTCTGGAAATGGGCTACATAATGACTTGAGTTGCTTCCAAATGACTGATATTATGAAGACCAATAGTCTAGATGGAACTAAAAAGATATTAAACACCAATTGCCATTCTGGTTCCTAAGGAATTGAATTACTAGGATTGATTAAAAATGTAGCAAGAGAGTTTTCTGGAAGACTGCACTCAATGGGTGTGCCATCAAATTTCATGGACAATGGGATTCAAGTCACAGAATTGCTAGGAAATAGAACATGTGAATTAGGGGTGACATCATTACCAGGATTCATTCTAAAGAAGAGTAGAAAGACTCAGAACTGACTCAAGAAAGTTGACTTAAAATGTGAAGTGCAATATTTGGGCAAAAAACAAACAAACAAACCAAAAAAAAAAAAATTTTCATGTATAAAAGATAAAGGAGAAGAGGCCATATAATACTCCATCCAGGGTAAAAAAAGAGTTTGTGAGTTTTATACTAGGAGCCAACAATATGCTGTGGCATCTATGAAAACTAAGATAATTTGAGATCACACAGAAAAAAATGGATTACTATTGCTGTGGGTTCCCTGGAAAGACCACATCTTAAGTGCCATGTTGTGTTCCTGGCATCACATTTTAAGAAGGACAGTGGTCAATCCATTAGTCAATGGAATTTATTAAGCACTTCCAATAAGTAAGGCATATGCTAAGTCTTGGGGCGACAAAGACAAAACTGAAAAATAGTACCTGTACTCAGGGAGATGATATTCTGGTGGATTATTAAATTAAAAATTGTCCAGATGTAGGCAACTGGGATTGGGAAGACTTTTAAGATAATGGCACAGGACAATTGCTTGAACTAACTTCTGATGTTTTTTACTGGAAAAGATTTAGGAACCACATGATGATTTTGTTCAGTTATCTAAAGGGTTGTGATTCAAAAGGATAAAACACATTTCATTTGGTATCAGAGGGAAGAACTTGGAGTGAAGAGTAGAAATCGCAAAGAGGAAATTTTAGGTTTGATTCATTTAATTTTCCCTATGATTAAATAAATTATTAAGATTAGATATAGATTGCTTTGGGAAGTTTGTGGGATTTCAATCATTGGAGACACTTGAGAAAAATCTAAATGCAACTTGTTGGCTATGTTGTACAAGGAGGAAATTTTTATTCAGATTTAAATTGGTCTGGATTGGTGATTTCCACTTAGTGGTTGTGAACCTTCAAGGGTTTATAATAATGGTCCAAGAGGTTTGTGTTAAAAAATATTTTACTGAGGCCTTGAACGATAAATCATCAACCAATTATGTTACAAATACATATTTTCCTCTCTAATAAAAATATGTTTGAATCATTTTAGGTTTGTTTCTATAGTTATGGATAAAATAAAACTTTGTATTTATAATTATGTAATAGAAATTTTAATTAATTTATCATAGTAATCTCATTATTGTAAGTACTTTACAAATAAGTTCAAAAGAAAAGATAAGTAGTGTATTAAATTCTACTAGTTTACCACACATTTTGTTATTGTTGTTGAAAGGGGATTTGCTGGACCAAAAATATGGAGAAGTATTGTACCAGATGATCTGGTTCTAACTCTAGATTCTTGGATTCTGTTCCCAGTCATTCTAATACAATTCAAAGAAGTAAATAGGCCATAGCAATAAAGAATTCGTTCACACATAAGCATACCTCTCTTCCTGTTCACCTAAATTGTCATGGTGGGGGATAGGATTAAAAAAATGAGAGTTTCTGAAAATATACTAACTTCTGAACCTATGATCCATGAATTCTACCTCTTTTTTCATTATATTTAGGCTTAATAAGAATTTATATTTTTTGAGGTTGAGATGAATTTTAGTATAGTATGACAAAATAGAAAGAACGACGGGTTATTTCCACAATGGATAAGAATACTGGATATTTCCAGAGTGTAATCACAGTGTAATATGGTAGAAAGAGTACCAGTTTTGTAGTTAGAATTTATGGGTTCATATCTCACCTCTGACACTTATTCTGCTCTTCTAAAATCCCTAGGGTTTAGTTTCCTGATCTATAAATTAAAGCAGTGGAGTGTATGGCCTGTGAAGTTCCTTCCAAGTCTAGATCTGTGATTATAGGAGTGAAGAGACGAAGGTATGAGAGCTTGGACCAGTCAGTTAACATCTGGGCTTACCATCTTGAAGGTGACACCCAGTCTAACATTCTGTGAATCTCTCATATATCCTATTTCTCGTATTTCCCCTAAATCCAGTATAATTAGCACTTCATTCAGAAAAAAACAAAACAAACAAAAATCCAGGTAGATGAAATATAGCCATTCTTTTTGGTTGAAGTTCATCTTAGAGTACAGGATGAAAGTTTCTTAAATATCATTCAGAATCTAATACTTAATGCGCAACAAGAAAATGGTATTTACACACATATATTGTATCTAGGTTATATAGTAACACATGTAAAATGTATGGGATTGCCTGTCATCGGGGGGAGGGAGTGGAGGGAGGGAGGGGATAATTTGGAAAAATGAATACAAGGGATAATGTTATAAAAAATTACTCATTCATATGTAATGTCAAAAAAAATTTATAAACAAAATTAAAAAAATATCATTCAGAAATCCCTATAAAGTTAAACCCCCATTATCAAGGTCCAGGAAAGGATCTGTGTTGCAATGTGAGTTCAGGATAATTTAACAAATACAAAGGTTAATGCTTTATTCACTGAAAGTCTATATCTCTGCTCCATCCTTCTCCTAATTTTAATAGTTTTGTGGCTGGCAAAACCACAAATCTTTACCTTTCTTCTCTCCTCACCATAGACCCTTCATGTTTTCTACCATTGGTAACCTGTCCTCCCAATTCCAAGGGAAACATCACTTGGTAGAGTTTTAAAAAGAACCTTTTCAGATTCCCTTCTCTTGCCTGATGGGTCCCACTTATAACAAAAAATAAATTAAAATGATTTCAACCACAGAAGGAAGATTTTGAGCTCACTGGCCTCCTCTATACTTCTTTCTCCTGTCTGTACTCAGAGCAAGACAAAAGTATCCTCTCTTCTATTTCTAAGTGCTACTGCATAGATTTTTACAAATGTATATCTTAAAACTGCTGATAGATTTCTAAATGGAAACAAATGTGAAGATTATGCCCTCCATACACAATCATATTAGCATTCACCAGAGGGAAAAAATACATTTTATTTATGGGATGAAGAGAAATGTCAACATAGTTCAGTGCATTTTCCTTAAGAGGGAAAAACTGCAAAGATAACATCAATAGGAATAGTAACTATTTAATTTTTTTTAGGTAACCATAATATATTACTAAAAAGAAGGCAAATGATTCCATTATGTTTAGGCAATTTTGTGCGATTTGCCAAGTACTTATTAAACACCAACTATATACATGACACTGCTAGGATTTGGAAAAAAGACAAGACAAAGATGAACCAACCTTTACTCTCAAGTGGAATGCATTCTTATTGAAGAAAAATGTGTACACAAATAAATATAATGAAAACAAGAGAAATGCAGAGTTGTTTTAAGAGAGAGATGGCTCGGGAGTGAGTAGAGTAGAGATGAAGAAAGGCTTCTTGAAGGAAGTAAAAGCTGAATTGTGACTGAAGGAAGATGGGGATGGGAGAATGAAGAAGGTTGAAAATAGAAAAATTATGGGCTTAAAGTCTTGATTCTGACATATATTATGTGACAGAGACAACTTTTTGAGCCTCATTTTCCTCACCTGAAAATATGGCTATTATTAATTCTCTCAGTTTACAAGGTGTTTGAGAAGAATATGTTTGTAAATCTCAAAAGAATGAATTAATAGTATTTGCAAGAAGGTTCATGTTCCCCATATCCCTTCTTGAGTTATTTTTCCCCAATCCTACTGCTCCCACATTTGGGAATATGGAGGAACATGGAGAAGTATGTAGATTTATCTATTTAGATTCAGGACAAAACATTTGCCTGCATCATAAAAAAGCTATAAAATCATGCCTAATCTTTGAATTTGAAAATGGTACCCTTTATTAACTAATAATTAGTATACTGCTTAGCAATTAGTAGGCACTTAAGAAATGCTTGTTAATTGACTGATTGGGGATAAAAAAGAAAAGTGAAATAATACCTTCCCTTCAGAAAACTGCATTCTATTGAGGAGACACATATTAAGTAAATATTTTTTTTTAATTATAAAGATATTTGGAGGTAAAGTAGAGTAGGGAAGCCACTACAGGCTACTCGTTTTTGGTAAATGAGGTCGAAGGCAATGTTTCAGCTGTATTTCAAAAGAATCAGATGATTCTAAAACAGGGAATAAGCTGATAATTCATTCTAGCTTAGGGGACAGACCTTGCAAAGAGGCACGGAATGGAGAAGAATTGTTCTAAGGAACAGTAGATGTTTTGTGCCATTAATAGAAAGGGTACCTTGATAGATCTCAAATAGATAGAAAATAGCTTTTGGCCACAGAGAGAGAATTTTCTGTTAACAACATTTTAAAATAGGGAAGTTATAAAAAGTGTCTCCTCTAGTAGTAGAATCCAATTAGTTACACCTCATCGGCCTCACCCTAATCCTAAATCTGAGTACAATAGATAATATATTATAGCATCCTAAAATGTCACATTAAATTACATCAGATCACACTATAACATCATATCTTCTTTTCTAGCTAAATGTTTTACTAAGACTTTTAGAAGTGAGAGAAAATAATTATTTTCTCATATTAAGGACCAATTATTAATTGAGATTAAGATTTTCTCTTTTATATTTCCTCATTCAGAAATAAATCCCTGTGTGGGAAAACAGGGGCACTAATACATTGTTGATGGAATTGTGAATGAATCCAGCCATTCTGCAGAGCAATTTGGAACTGTGCCCAAAGAGTTATCAAACTGCCCATAGCCTTTGATTCAGTAGTGTTACTACTGGGCTTATATCCCAAAGAGATCTTAAAGAAGGGAAAGGGACTCCACATGTGCAAAAATGTTTGTGACAGCCCTCTCTGTAGTGGCAAGAAACTGGAAACTGAGTGGATACCCATCAACTGGAAAATGGCTGAATAAGTTATAGCATATGAATATTATGGGAACTGAATGTGGATCATCACATAGCATTTTCACTCTTTTTGTTGTTCTCTTGCATTTTGTTTTCTTTCTCATTTTTTTTTCATTTTTGATCTGATTTTTCTTGTGCACCAAGATAATTGTATAAATATGTTTACATATATTGGATTTAACATATATTTTAACATGTACAACATATATTGGATTACTTGCCATCTAGGGGAGGGGATAAGAGGAAGGAGGGGAAATTTGGAACACAAGGTTTTGCAAGGATCAATGTTGGAAAATTATCCATGCATATGTTTTGAAAATAAAAAGCTTTAATAAAAAAGGAAGAAATCCTGACAGGTTATTCACCCAGACTTTGTGAAGGCTATTGCTTTCACATCAGACTGCCTACATCCTCTGGGTACATACTTCTCACTCCATCCCAACAGAAGACCTTCCAAGAAACATCTAATCTATGGGAGATGCTTAAGCAAGCAGTGTTTGTTGTTCACTGACTAGGTGAAGAATAGATCCTTTTGTATAGATTGTTTTGAGACAGGAGTGGTTTGGTTTGAGAGGAGTCTGTCTTTCTCTAGAAGTGACAAGGTCAGAATCAAGTACCCAGCTCCTCATTAAAATAGGCCCATCTCTCATTTTAATATTTATTCTCTAATTAATTGTTAACCAATCAATGCTTATTTCCACCTGTTTGGAACATCCACTCTTCCAAGGGTATTTAAGCATCAAGAGGCTCCCAGGAGAAGTCTTTTATTAATGAAAAAAGCCAAATAATCATATTTTCATCAATTATAAATTAGCCATAATTAATAAAATTATTAATTACCCAGAAACTATATGTATCTTGGACATTTATATCACATATATTTTATTATATTGTTATTTCATACTATGCTATGTTATGCCACATTAATACTATACCATACTATACTATACTATACATATATGGTATATATATATATATATATATATATATATATATACACACACACACATACACACACACACACACACACACACACACACACACACATATATATATATATATATATATATATATATATATATATATAAACAGACACATATTCATATACATATTCTGATTGGAAGGATTATCAGCTAATCCAGCCCATCCAATTCAGCATTGTACAAGAGTACCTTCTACAACACTACCCTATCTTTAGTCAAAGATATTCAGAGAGGGGGAAATCAGGTAATTAGACATGGGCATGACCCAGAATTCAAAAGCAGGCAAAAAGATTGGAAATAGGAGCATGTCCAACCTTGCCCTGAATATGGACATAGGGATAGACATTTCAGCTTTTACTCAAGAACCACTCTAGCTACATTTTACTTGGGCCATTACCAAATTGGCCTGAAGGCTAAAAGATTTTTAAGTCATCATTACTTCTCTAAGTCATAGAAGAATCACCATCAGTGGAAGTGAAAGGAATACAAGCTCTGAAGAAATTTAAAAAAAAAAAAAAAAACTTCTTGTTGAACTGAACAAGAAAATCTTAAATAATCATATTAATTGGGTTGAAAAAATGCCTGGCCCATTGAGATCAGCAGCAGCAGAAATAAACCAGAAATAATGACTGCTGTAGAAAGCAGGAGTAACATCCAGTTAGGGCCCCAGAGGGATTTCTCCAACTTGTTCTTACCTACATCACTGGATCTCAAATATAATGAAAATTTTATCAAAGGGACTACTGTTCCAGGCCATGGAGGCCCAAGCATTTTTCCAAAATAAAAAGATACAAAATTAGCTTTGCATTCTGTTTTCATTAATTATATTTATATCCTTTGCACAAAAGAGGTAAATAAAGACCAAAGCTCCTTTTGGAATATTCAGAGAAGTCAATGCATTTTAAACATCTTCAGTGGCTTTATAGCAGGAGGCAAATAAGTTTAGAGGTGTTTCTATAATCAAGCCTGTAATCTAAGCAGCTTTCCTGTGGATTTAAAATAGCATTGGAAAAGAAGTCTTAATCAGTTTCAAAAGTAATTGGTAATCTATAGGCCCTATTATTCAAGTATATTTTTTTCCTCCAACCAAAAATGTTTTGCTTTCAACAAATGTTTTTCCCTTCCATACAGACGTCACCCTTTTGAATGGGTCTCATAAATTTGCTTCTGAAAGGAAGTGAGTAAGGAAAAAAGCAAGAAAGGGAGGGAGGAAGAAAGGGAAGAAGGAAATAGAAGAAGGAGAAAAGGTAGGAGAGAAGAAAAGAAGATGAAAAAGGAGGGAAAGAAAGATGGATGAAAGTAAGAAAGGGAATAAAGGAGAGAAGAGGGAGGAAAGGAAGGAAGGAAGGAAGGAAGGAAGGAAGGAAGGAAGGAAGGAAGGAAGGAAGGAAGGAAGGAAGGAAGGAAGCAAGGAAGGAAGGAAGGAAGGAAGGAAGGAAGGAGAGAAGGCAAAGAAAGAAGCAACTAGAAAAGATCTCAGAGATAATTTAGTGCCAGCCCTATCCACATTTTATAAATGAGAAAACTGAGATCCAGGCAGGATAAAGGATTTGGCCTGGCTCACAGAAGTAGTAACTAGCAAATGTAGGATACAAACCCTGATCCTCTGAAACTAAATCCAATGCCCTGTCTGTTTTGTGATGCAAAATTAGCTAGCAAACAAGTAAGATACAGTGGCTTGAATTCATCAATTGCAATGGGCTCTATTCAAGTGTTTATAAAGAATGAACTCAGTGGATGAGTTCCTTGATTTGCTTCTCCCAATTTATATATTCTCTCCATTTGACTGCAAGAAAAACTATAAAGGATAGAAAGGTTTCACATTTTTTGTCTCCTTTAGCCTTTTACTTTTGTATGGTGGTTTGTAAATAAGAATAAAATAGATATTTTAAAATGAAAACCATAAGAACATGTTTTGTGAGAAATCTATTCTTGTGGGCATGTTCAATAGACTATTCTATTGATCAAAAGGGGATTGAAAGCGCTTTAGATCAGGGCTTTGAAATTTATATTTCTACACTGCTATCATTCTTTTTTTAGTAATAGCTTTTTATTTTCAAAATATAGGCAAAGATAGTTTTCAACATTTATCTTTGCAAAACCTTGTGTTTCAAATTTTTCTCCCTCCTTTCCCTCCATCTCCTCCCCTAGAGAGCAAGCAATCCAATATATGTTAAACATGTACTGCCATCATTCTTGAAAAAGAGTTGCTAAAGTAAGAGCAATTAACCATTTTCCCAGCACAATCCACACTGCATGTTGACAATATCCCAAATCCAGCTGGATAATGTCATTGGAAGACATCATTTCTCCACAAATGAATAATGATTGGCATCTCAACTTCAAAGTTTATGTGCCTAACATGATAGAGTAACCAGTCGGTGGTATTCAGTTTCCGCTAATTGATTCTTCCTTTTGAAAATTAACAATGCAATTAATAGCATCCAGACCTAGCCATAAGCAGAGTTGTAAAACCAATCTGATAGATTCATGAAACTTGGTGCTTGTTTCTCTTAGGAATATTTGTATTTCAAAGGAGGACTGCCAAACATAAAAGAAAGAAATGAATCACTAATAGTGGAATTATAGGTCTCAGGCTGGTAAAAGGGTTTTTTTTTTTTTTTTTTGTGTGTGTGTGTGTGTGTGTGTGGATTTTTTTCCTACCTTTCTTTAATCAAAAGGTTTCTATCAACCTGAACCAACAGGTTCACAATAGGTAATAATTGTATTCAGGTGGCGAATGAATAGTGGGAACTGGTGAGTCCAAAACTTTTTACACTCCATGCAGTGGCACTCTACATTACAATCTACATCACCCTATGGATCATTCCAAAAAGATTCAGATAAATTATTCTAAGGGTTATTAGTTAAGTCATGCTCAAAAAAGATTATTGTGATTTGAGAGTGTAGATGTCACTTGGCATTTTATAGTTTACTGGGCCAATGATCTCTCCTGTCTGGACCCATAAGGAAGTTGCATCCAGAGAATCACAGAATAACCATCTAATCTGATTTATGCACGAAAAGCAATCATAACTCCAACACCCGTGGCAAGTGGTAAACCTTTGTAAAAAAACAAAACAAAACAAAAAACAAAAAACAAAACAAACAAAACAAAACAAACAAACAAACAAACAAACAAACAAAAACGACGACAGAAAACATCAGCCTGTCAAGTGGCTAGAGAGACTCCATGTTCAGTGCTCAGTAGACTGCTGAACATGGAGTGAAGAAGAGAAGAATTCAAATCAGTCTTTGGACAAGGGATAATAATAGCATCTACACCTAGGTTTTTTGTGAGAATAAAATGAGAAAACTGCAAAAAGTGTTTAAAAATCTTAAACTTAAGTAAATACTAATTATTATTACCTTTATTAATTGTAACATGATCCACAACTTCTCTAGATTCACCAGGCTAGAGAATAGTTTCTGAGCAATAGCAAATGAAGATACAGATTAATTGGCAAGATTATTGTTTGTCCTTGGAAGAGGATCAATGGCATCAGGAGGGTGATGTCTTGACTTGCAAATGAACTGGAATTAAGTGAGGCAGGGCTGTACAAAGTCGTCATTCTCTCCTCCATAGTCAGTGGATTCCAGTGGCAAGCAGTCAAGCGATCATAGCCACTGGGAGTTTCCCCAAAGCTATTCAATTTCTATAAAGGACTATGACAAAGACCTACATTCTAAGGCTCAGCCTTATATATATATATCTGATCCATAAAATCAATGTGTTCCACAAAAAGAAGTGACATATGGGAGCTCCCATATTCTCAGGAATTCCATTGTTTATTGTTCAGATGCTGCTAGAAATGCTTCTTCATTATGATTGTCCTCAAACACCCTTCACTTTATTTTAGTCTCAAGGATTGCCAAATATAGACACATAATAAAATGTGAACATTATTTGGCTCATCATTTACCTGAGGACTTTGGAGGAAATATTTTCATACCAATCAGTCTTGGAAAGGGGGAGTTGATGTGACACATATTATCTTCAAAATAATAGTAAATTTAAAAAAATAATAATTTTATTGGAAATCTGGTAGGAAAAGAAGAAAATCCAAGTTAAAGAAAAAAACTTTGGAAATTATTAAAATGACCTCCAAGTCTGAAACAACATTTAATAAATTCTGATCATTTAGAGCCTATGAAAAAGGAGAGATTTTAAAACAATTCCATTTTTGTACTTAAGATGAAGAAAATACCAGATCTGGATGGGATGGCAGAGAATGTTTCAATATTGCTAGAACTCATGTAATATGAAGCAAAACAAGCAAGAAAACATTTAAAAATCTTAAATGTCTATATCCATTCCTGGTACTGTGCTAGATACTAGAAATACAAAAATAAATAAATAAAATAAAAGGAAACATTCCTGTACTTAAAGAGTTTCCATACTGCTGGTAAAATATAGCAGACACATATATAAGTACAGAAGCAGAGTATAAAGACAGTATCATCTTGGGAGAGTGTATGGGGGAACAGAAAAGAAGATGGGGAACTGAGACAGAGCTCAATCTCCTCATTTTGCAAATAAGGCTGTCAAGGCATTCAGAGGACAGAGGATCTGCCCAACATTGTAGAAATCTCCCATAGGAAAAGTTGGGGCCTGAATTTAGGTTCTGGGATTATCACAAAGGGATATTTTATTACTCATGATTGTATAACTAAAGTCATTTTTGTCTCAAAAATGTATCTTGTCGATGCACTTCTGTAAGCAACAAAGTACAACGGAAAGACAACTGGTTTTAGATTTGGAAATTGGGTTCAAATCCTATGTTTGCCACGTGAGCAAGTTATCTAACATTCTTGACCCTCAGTTTCTCCATTTATAAAATGAAGGGGTTTGACTATATTGCCTCCAAGGTTTTATAGTGCCCTGAAATTTAAGCAATCTTCCATCTCTATCTCTCAAGTGCCAAAAATCCATAAAGATATCAAGTTTTCTTTAATAACTAACTTCATGACCCCATTTGGAGTTTTCTTGGCAGTTAATGGAGTGTTTGGCCACTTCCTTCTCCAGTTTACCTTACAGATGGGAAACTGAGGAACACAGGGTGAAGTGACATGTCTAGGGTCACATAGCTAATGAATATCTGAGCCTGGATTTGAACGCAAATCTTCCAGCACTGCCTATCCTACTGTGCCACCTAGCTGCCCCAATAAATCATACTCATCTACAAGTCTCCAGTTGAGGGCTCTTAGTGCAAAGCATCTAGAACTATAATTATACCTGTTCTGTAACTGTCTCACCCATTTAATTTGTGATATTATGCATTAGAATTGCTTAGATTTATGTTCTGTGTCCCTGCAAGATTACCTGAATTGAGGAAAAAACATTGATTCCTTTAAAAAAAATAAAATAAAATAAAAACAGAAAAATTCCCCAAACCAAAAGAAAAAAAAAAAAAAAATAGTTATCTACATATAACACTCCTGAGAAACTCTCAATTGAATTTGCCAAACATTTACCTAACACCTTCCCAGTTTTATGTATTGTGCTAGGCACTAGTGATTCAAAGACAAATGAACAAGCAGACTCCATTCTCAAGTGACTGTGGGTAAAATCAAATGTTAGATCTATCTTTTGCTTTTTAGCACTCAGTTTGTTCACAAATATATAGATGAATGCCAAACTGAAACATCTCTCCATATTTCTTTAACTATTTTGTGTGGGGGGGGAATGTCGGTATAGGTGTGTGTGTGTGTGTGTGTGTGTGTGTGTGTGTGTGTGTGTGTGTGTGTGTATTTCTCAGCCATAGGTCTAATTATTATGAAATCTTATCAAAAAGAAAAAAAATCTCAGAATTGGGAAGTACACTTAGTATGGAAAGAAAAAGATGACTTTATCAGTTCCTGTTTCCAACATCTGGCAAAGTAACACATTCATTCATCTATTTTTTGCTTAAAACCTTTATGGAAAAGCGGATGCACCATTTTTTGCAAAGCAATTCATCTAAACTTCCAAAGTTTTCCTTTTTATAACATTCAGTTTATATTGAGCCAAAATCTACTTCCCTATGTAACTTTTATTCTACTTTTTTGGAGCAGGAATCATCAAATTATACAGCCTGCCGATTGGATCACCTGGTTTTGCATCTTCTACAAATATAATGTTTTCTTGAATTTTTAAATAAAAATATTTTTTTTTAGTTCAGGGTATGCAAGACCTGGCACTCAAATAGTAGTTTGCCGCCCCCTATTCTGAAGTATTTGCTTCAGACTACATGAGGATTAAAGAATCCTAAATTCAGAGCTGGGGAGAACAAGGAAGTTATCTTGCTCAGAATCCTTCCATTTAAAAGATAAAAATTGTAAGAGACGTTAGGTAAATTGAACGAGGTCATAGGGCAAATGATTCCAACCCAGATCATCTTGCTCCAACTCCAATTTTATTTTCATTATATGATGCCCCTATAAACTTTCTCTCATCTTTAAATAATTATGGTTATCCCTAATTTAGCCTGGGAATCCTTTGACTTCTACTTAAGAGCTCACTCTGGCTGTTTGGAAATTAGTGATGATTCAAAATAATGATAATCAGATCATAACAGCTAATAGACAGAGAGTATATATGGCAGAATATAGAATTTCTTATACCTATATCTTTATTAATGGAGTCAAAAGGCCTTCACTAGCCATCATGTTATACTATTAATACCTATAGGCCACTAAAACCCATACATCTTTTCTCAGGCAAACTGCTGTGTAGCCATGCTTTCCCCATAATGCATTTGGGGTCGTTGATTTTTCTTTTTGAACCAAAAAATAATAATTTACTTTTCATCCTATAAAAATTCACCTTATCAATTAAGTAGTGTAAACAGCAATATTTACTGTTGCTTGAGAACAATGATGAGTAATGAAAGAATTCAGCATTAAGTAAATCAAAATAAGAAAAAAAAAACACCATTTATTTTCATGTTCTAGTTTTCTAGTTCTTCTAATCTATTCTTTTTTTTTTTTTTTTTTTTTGGTGAGGCTGGGGTTAAGTGACTTGCCCAGGGTCACACAGCTAGGAAGTGTTAAGAGTCTGAGACCAGATTTGAACTCAGGTCCTCCTGAATTCAGGGCTGGTGCTCTGTCCACTGAGCCACCTAGCTGCCCCCTTCTAATCTATTCTTGACCAGGAAAGACATAAGAAGAAATCCAGGGAAGACTTGTTATGTGACTTTTTTCTAATGATGATAGGCAAAGGGGGTTATTCAGTATGTCTAAGGTATGATAAAGAAGGCCAGAAAGGTCCTTCAGTGACAAATCATGACTATTAGTACCAAAGAGCGAACTGAAAGCCATGTAACATGTATGCTTATATTAATATGTTTCTTGTCATTTGGCATAAGCATTTCACAGACTCACAGAATAGGACTAAAAAATACACATCTCACTAGGACCTGAACATGAAGAAAGTTTTCTACAATATTCTATATTGTAAAAATGACCGTACAGTCTTTGCTTGAAAAACTTTCTTGAAGATGCAAATGAATCTACCAGCTACCAGAGAAATCTACTTCAGTTTTGCATAACTCCAATTATTAGGAAGTTTTATTTTGTTTTTGTCTTTCTGTTTTTTGTTTGTTTGTTTTTCCCCTGGAATCAAGGGTAACTCTGCCTTTTTTTCATCTTTTACCCATTGTTCTAATTTTGCCCTCTGGAGCCAAGAAAAACCAGCCTAATTAAGTAGAAGTTGCCTTTGAGCTACTACCAAGCATAGAAAAGTTTAATGGATAAAATACCCAGTGATCTCCATTCCCTCTCTCTTTAAATAATTGTATTAACCCCAAAGAAAGAAACAGATACCTGGAGAGAAAAAATCCACTGAACAAGTTCCAGATTGGCACATACAAGGGTTTATGGAGTCTGCAATTATAGCTTCCCTGTCCATGAAGTTTCAGTGGCTCCCTATTGTCTCCAGAATAAAACCATCTCCTTTGTGTGGCATTTAAAGCTTCTCACAATCTGGCTCCAACTGATCATACTGGGCTGACTTCACATTACTCCTCCCACGTATTCTGTCTTACAGCCAAATTACCCTGTTTCTCACTTGCTCAACTCAATATTCCATCCCCAACTCTGAGTGCCTTTAGCACAGGTGCTCCCTATCTGCAAAGCCCTGCCTTCTCAATGCTACCTCTGGGACTTCCCAGGTGCTACCTCCTACAAGAGACATCTTTCTTGATTCCTCTATACTTGTCCACATATATACCCTTCCTAGTTATTTCATCTTCATTATGTATATGTAGCTAGGCTTCTGAGTTGAGCCCATATAGCAACAAGATCTTTGCGCATCTCATTAACTATTCCACAAAGGAGAACATGACTATGAAGAAGAGCAAAATGTCTCAGAGACACATACTTCAAACCCTCCCTTGTCTCTTCCTATTTGACTCATTTAATTCTTTCAGATCAGTTTCAAAGGCAGTCAAAGTGTATGTTTTGATATTTCCTCATAAATTCCTATGATGTGAAATCTACCTCCTTATTTAATCAGTGTAAATTCTCACCAAGTTTATTTTTTAATTTATTTTTTTCATTGATTTTCTCTATCAGATTTAGAGAACCACATGAGTTTTAAATGAAAAGAAAATGTATGAATGCAATATTAAATAAAGCACTCCACATAAAGAACAAGAGGCAACTAGACTGAAATGTCAATGGATTCAGGGATTTGGAATCAGGATATCCAAATTCAGATCCCACCTCAGATACTGTCTTGGTTGTTGGAAAATCTCTTTAAAACTTAATTTCTTCAACTATGCAATAAAGTTAATAGAATATTGTATATTGCATACCTGTGTATACAGATGTGTATGTATATTTATCTCTATCTATGTTCATGTCAGGATATATGTATATATGTAATGCATATGTATATATTTGTGTATATAGGTGAGTATTGTATATATGTATGTGTGTTAATGATTCACCCAAAAACCTAGGAGGTATGTATATCCTATTACATGTGTGAATGTATATGCAGATGTGTGTGTCTATCTTTATGTGTGTCTATATGTTTGGACACTATAAATGTGTCTAGATGTGCTTGTGATTCTCACAAAAACCTAGGAAGGTATATCCTATTACATGTGTAAATGTATATGTGTATGTGTATCTATATGTATATATTTATGTATGTGTTTATGATTTTCAGAAATACCTAGGAATGTGTATCCCATTGTATGTGTGAATATAAGTGTATATAGCTATGAGTATATATTAATTTCTATGATATAAAATAATGTATATATATACATTCATATCTATCTATCTATCTATCTATATACATATGCACACTATATAAATATATATAAAAAATATAATAAGTTTCAAATAATTTCAATGTCTTTCCATAGATTTGTGATGACCAATTGTAAAGGAGTACTATTATATTTTCAATTAAAATTCTTATTCTACGTTTATAACATTGATATCCCCTAGTGTCATACATGTGACACACATCTACCAGGTAGTATGCTGTTTAGAGATCTGGGTCTAGAGTTGAAAAAGCCCTGAGTTCAAATTCAGCTTTAGTTACTTACTCAATGACTATAAGACCTTGATCAAACACTTAATATATATCTTGTTTCAGTTTCCACACCTGTAATGAAGGAATAATAATAATACAGACCTCCAAGGATTGTTGTGAGGATCAAAACAGACAATATTTGTAAAGTGATTTCAAACCTTAAAACATTGTTGTTTCATCATCCTTCTTCAGAATTCCTCGTTATTAGAATTTTTTAAAAATTTGTAAAGTAACTTCATGCAAGGACTATAATTTGGATTACTTTCAAAATTTTGTAACTTTGCAATGGCTTTATTGTGGAATTAATTATAGCTAGGCTATTGGGCTTAGGCAAATATCCCTGTTACTTCTTATAATTTTATTTTTACTTCTGCATGTATTTATAGTTAGATTCTCCCTATTCCCATTCCGGAACACAAGCTTCTTGTGAGCAAGATCATTGTGTTTTCATCTTCTGTTTTCACTATCTTATTGGAAATAGTGACTAGAAAATAACTAGCGCATAGTAGGTACTTCATAGATGCTTCCTGAAGTGAATTAAATCACCTGAGGTCACTCTAGACTACATACCACACTATTGGAGAATGACATTTTGTGGTCTACTCCTGTTCAGGTCTCCAAACCAAATGAAAACATTGCCTTTTGGCTCAGCAGACCATCAGCCAAAGAGAAAAAAACAAAACGAAAAAGACTAGAATGGTTCCAATGTAGCTCTTATTTGGGGAATGAGGCATTGAGGCTCAGCTGCCAATCACACCAAGGCAAAATCCCTCCATTCTGTATCTCTCACTGATGGGAAACCTGGAAGACCCTGTGACCTCTGCCAGTGATTCAGCTGATCCCCAAATAATCTGTCTCTGAACAGGAGGCAGGCTATTACCTCATCCTGAATAATGTAGAATCCAGTTATTACTTCCCACCAGAGTGACGGTTTCACTACAGCACATTTAAAAAAAAAAAAAAAAAAAAAAACTGTTTCCTCCTGTTCCAGCTGTCTTTTTATTTATTACCTCATACACTCCTTGTCTAGGAGTGATGGATAAATATTTGAAAGGAAAGATGTATTTCCTGTGAGGCTCTATGTAATTCCAGAGGGTCTACAAGTCGATGCGTCTTACCTCAGCTATTTTTAGCTTGTTTCCTAAAATAAGGGATAATGTGTGTACGTGTGTGTGTGTGCGAGTGCGTACATATACACACACGTGTGTGTAAAAGTTTAAAACCTTTTTCTATCAATAAAAAAAGAAAAAAAGATTTTTGGGTTTTGATAGTTTTTGGTCTTTTTATAAGCTATGGAATAAGAATATTTAAAATGTCTTTAAAACACATTAAATGTGTAATCTTTAAAAAAGTTTTGTCAAAGTTTTTTTAAACTAGCTATTTGATAAAACCTTTTTCAAAACCCTCACACAGAAAACCAATCCATTTAAGCTTTAGAGAGTATGCAACATACTTTATATATAATTTTTATAAAATCCCTCACCTTCTTACTGACATATGGAGTCACATATCATTGATCTTATTCTTAGAGCTAGACGAGAACTCAGAAGTAATTAGATATGATCCCTTAATTTTACAGATGAGGAAACTGAAGCCCAAGATAAGTGACTTCCCTATGATCACACAGAGACTAAACATTAGAGAACATATTTCGACTCAGGCCATCTAATTTATTTTTTAAAGTTAACTTAGATCATCTAACTCAATTAATTATTTTTAATGTTAATTATATTATCAGTTCTTTGGAAGCATGATAAGTTATTGATTTTAATCTGAGATCAAATAACTTTTCAGTAATATGTAGTATTCATTTTAAATTATTTTAGTCATCATATATGGCTCTCCTGATTTTATTTTATTTTGCATGAGTTCATACAAATATTCACATATTCTTTGAATTGTCCATATTCCCAGCTTTTTGTAATAATAGTATTCTATTACATTTATAAGCAATAATTTGTTCAACCATCCACATTATAATTTCAAGGCACCCATTTTATCTTTGCTTTGTTACCACAAAATTATTGCAATAAATATTTTTGGCATATATAGAAACATTCTGCTCTTGATTGCTTTGGAGTATATACCTAATAATAAGAGCCCAAATTCAAAGCATCAATCTAATAACAAACATTTCTTAATTTCCTACTATGTTCTAGGCAGTGTGGACAGATGGGGGTGAGGGAAGGAGGCAGAGAGAGAAAAGTTTGGAAGAAGGAAGAGAGAAACAGAGAGAAAGACAGAGAAAGAGAGACAGATGAAGAAAGAGAGAAAAGAGATAGAGACAAACAGAGAGACAGAAGGACAAAGAAAGTTAGAAAAAAGGAGAGAATGAGATGGAAGAGAGGAGAAAGAGAGGGACAACAGAAGATGAAGAGAAAGAGGAAAAAAAGAAAGAAAAGAGAAGGAAGGATGGAAGGAAGAAAAGTAAGGAAGGAAGAAAAGAATGTAGGAAGGAAGGTATGAAGAAAAATAGGAAGGAAGGAAGGAAGGAAGAAAAATAGGAAGGAAGGAAGGCATAAAGAAAAGTAGGAAGGAAGGAAGGCATAAAGAAAAGTAGGAAGGAAGGTAAAAAGAAAGGAAGAAAGGAAGGAAGTAAGAGAGAAAGGAAGGAAAGAGAGGAAGGAAGGAAGGAGGGAAGAAAAGAAAGGAAGGAAGCAAACAAAGAAGGAAGGAAGGAAACAAGGAAGGAAGGAAGAAAAGGAGCAAGGAAGGAGGGAAGAAAAGGAGCAAGGAAGGAGAGAAGTCTAGGAGAGATTGTTTCCAAACATGGGGGATAACCCAAGCAAAGACTTAAAGATGAGGAAGGACCATATCTACATCAAGAAGAGACCGTAAAGGTCACTTTAGTCCAGCCTCCCCCCACCCTTTTTTTTTTCTTCTCAACCATTACTGTCATATTGTTTTCTGAATGTTCCTAGTATCTATTCCTAGTATCATTGTGTTAAGAATCAGCCTACCAAATCATGTAACTGATATCAGCTGGGTGATCAAGCTTGAACAAGTCACTTCAGACATCTTTGCAGTAATCAAGGGAAGCAATAGCTTGAATATCAATTGTGCCTTATAAGAACTCATAACCTCAAGTAGAAATATTCATTGCATAACTTACTATTGAATATTAAATATTGAATTCCTGTTCATTTTTCTCAAGATCTTGCAATAAGTATGTAATGAATATTCATGCAATGAGTCCAGAAAATAAATTCTACATATTTAAGGTACATAAGATTTTTTTCAGAAGGAAAAAATAAGGAATATCTGGCAGTCATTTGATTTTTTTGGTTCTTTAAAAAGAAATAACAATGTTAGTATTACAAGGCAGCTTAGAAGAGAATTTATGTGGACTCATTTGAGAAGAAAATAAAGGCAGCCCAAACATGAGGAACAAAAGGCATCATAAAAAAATGAAAATTATACTGAAAGACCCCTGAATTCACAATAGCGCCAGTGATGGTCACAGAGAACTGATGATATCTCACTCCCTTCCTATTCTTGGTTCAGGTGAAAGACTACAGATTTGTAATGGGAAATAGAAATACATAGCCAGATGGGGTGATTTCATTAGTTTGTTTTGTTTAACTGTTCTTAATTTGTGCCAAGAGAAGGTAGTATATTGAGGATAGCTTATGGTAAAAAATCCTCCAAATGTCATTTTAAGAAGACTTTTGAGATCATCTTGCTTAACTCAGAAAGCAGCAGGATACGGAGGTATGAATAGAATTTTGGAGTCTGAAGAATCAAATTCCCATCCTTGCTTGTGTGTGACCTTAGGGCAGTCACATAATCCATCTTGAATTCTCAGTTTCTTAACTTATAAGAGAAGAACTCATGTGATATTTTTTGTTATCCCTTCTAGTAAATCTGTGAATATGAACAACACAAAATTTATGTTACATGTAATGGATAGCCACTGATGGGTTCTGCCTTATAGTCAGAAAACTTGATATTCAGGTCCTGCACCTTGAATGCATTAACTCTGTGGCCCTGGGGGAAACACTTAAGCTCTTGGGGTCCCAAATAAGTCTCTGCAGGAGTGTATGGGGTTCCCACACAAATTTATTTTTATACTGAAATCACTGTTCGAAACTCTTGTAGCTTCCACCCACTTCAAATAAAGTGCTTACTTAGCTAGTCGCCTTCAACTAACAAAATAGAAAGTGAAATCCAGTAGGCCAGATTCTTAACTAGTGGTTCATGAACGTTTAAATATATATATG